>NW_028277124.1:5220625-5371562 GCF_059951505.1 Python bivittatus | reverse complement strand
CTTCCAAGGGCTGAGAGAGAGTGACTAGCTCAAGATCACCCAGCTGGTTTTGTGGCTAAAGCAGGACTAGAACTCCCAGACTCTCAGTTTCTAGGCTGATGCCTTAACCCCTACACCAATCTGGCTGTCATGAGTGGGTGCTTTTGTGTCTTTTTATTGCTGTGTTTTAACTGTTTCAATTGAGTTATTATGTTTAATTGTGACCTCTTTTTTAAATTATTGCTAACCAACTCAAGCACCATTTGGGAGGACAGAAACCTAATCAATAAATATTTTTCCTAGATTCCTTTGTCTCTGTAATGATAGGTTCACCTTATAGCCTATCCCTAGGCTCTGTTCTCTAAATAACAGAGAGAGATTCAGATAATACTGCAACAGAGTTATGCACTGCAATAATACAGGAGAAAATACTAATTTCTGAGCAGCTGCATGTTAGACAGCATCAGTACCAAGGCCTGCCCTGTAGTGGGAGAGAGGGAGTTTGCAGGCTTGTTTGACACCATTAAAAATACTCCGCTTCTGATGTCTGCAGGGATGCTACCATCTCAACCCGTCTCATGCAATATCATGTAGTCCTTCCAAGAGCAGTGCAGGAATCTCTTTCATCCCAGCTCTTAATCTTATTTGTTTGGTTCCTGTTCAACTTCCTTCAACTTGGCTAGCATATATTTTCTGTTCCTTTACCTGCTCCTCACACATTCCTAAACTATATGAATTATGAATTTCTGTTTGATGATCAACAACTCAGGGGTGTGATTAGTCTTGATTTGGTCAAGGACTGATTGGTTGGTTGATTCATCTTTCAGTCCATGGTATTCTTAATACCAGATCTATAATTCAAAGGGATCGATTTTCTTCCACTCTTTCTCATTATCCAGCTTTATTACCAGTGGAAAGACCATTGTTATATATATATATATAATATATATATGATAATCTTTGTTATCATAGAAATATTCTTATCCTTCACATTCTTGTTTAAATCTGTAATTGCCTGTCTTTCTCAAATTATTGCCATTTCTTTGCTGTCAACTTTAAGTTTACTGAGCATGCCAGTTAACATTAATGTTACTTTTGTCTTCTTAATATTTAACATTAACCCAGATTTTTCACTTTCCATTTTAACATTCATAATGAGCTTTTCCAAGTCTTCTTTACTTTTGGCTAACAAAAAATGTTTAGAAATCTGCATATCTAAAACTGGTGGTGTTTCAGCTTCCAAGTTTAATTCTACCACCATTTTTATAATATATTCGCTATACATTCAATATATATAGGGATAATTTACAGTACATCTTTTTCTCACTTGCTATTCTGAACCATTCTGTTTCTTCAAATTAAGTTCTTACAGTAGCTTCTTATTCATTATAAAGATTCTTCAAAAGAAGAATTAGATGTTTTGGCATGCTCTGTGCTTAATATATTCCACATTATGCATCTACACAATCAAAAGCTTACTTTGGTCAATAAAGCAAAGTTAGACCTGTTTCTTATATTTTCTTGTTCTTTCTCTGGTCCACTTTATGTTAGCTATGTAATCTTATGTCCCATTGCCTTTGCTGAATCCTTCCTCAGTTGGCATTTTCCTCCCTATGTTCTACTCTTTGGAATATCTTAAGCAAAAGTTTGCTTGCACAAGGAATTACTATAATGGTTGAATAATTCTCTTCCATCTCATTTTCTGTATTAAAAAATCCCCTATTACACTAGGAAACTAGATAACCATATTGGACTACTTTGCAGAGTGTATTATACCACTGTGCCCCCACCCCCACCCTGCAGAAGAGCAGAGCAAGTATGGGTTACTTTGTGAAGCTGGCAAAATCCCCTAATATATCACTTGCTGTTGCATGTA
This sequence comes from Python bivittatus, assembly GCF_059951505.1. Classification (NCBI taxonomy): domain Eukaryota; kingdom Metazoa; phylum Chordata; class Lepidosauria; order Squamata; family Pythonidae; genus Python; species Python bivittatus. The sequence goes on along the minus strand of NW_028277124.1, from coordinate 5,369,707 downwards.
TATATGTTTTATCTGCATGTTTTAAAATGTTTAGAAATTCAGACAAATCACCATTATTTTAAAATAAAAACTGAGTTAGAAATGTAGAAACAAATCAGGAACAATTGTCAGCCCTATAGAGTAGATCAGACTATAAAACCTATGCCATATGGGTCTAAAGCTATTTTTATTAGAACAGCTACAGCAACATAGTCTTGCAAGTCTAAATGTGCTTCCCTCCTCCCTCACTTTATCGCTGTGTGAATTAGGATGGGTCTGTCTGAGGCATTTTTCTCAAGTTTGTTTTTTGGAATGGGCTTGTCTGATTGTTGCCTTGGTAACGGATCTTCCCACTGTTCTTCAAGGTCATTCCCTCATGCTCTCTACAACTTGCATCTTGTAGTTTTAGATAAATAAATATGCAATTGACCAATCACAGCTACATCCCCCTTTTTAATGGGGCAGCAACATTTCCCAGCAGGATTTTTTAAAAAGTCTTCTAGGAACTTCCTTCCCCAGACAGTGTACATTTCAATTATTGCTAGGACTTTTGATGTATTGGCTAAAAACATGGAAAAGTGGGAATAGATCTTTCTTACTACATGTTTTGTGTGGTATCAGCTTTGAGAAGAGATAGGGACAAGGTTTTTTTTAAAGTGACAATTGGAGTTATGTCTGATTTCCTGCTCCTTGCTGATGTTCATGTTATACTCTTTGTAATCTTTGTCACCCAGACTAAAATTTTCTCTTTGTTACTACGGAATATAATGCTATCCGTTCCCATGGAACTCAGCATAGTGATAACAGAGGGGAGTAGGTGATGGCACTGAATCAATAAGTAAATGCTACGGTGTCTTTCAACAAGAGATTTTCTGGTTCTGCTGTAACCTCTGATGCCGACTGCAGTGCTCAAGGCATGGAAAGAATAAAGAAGGCATAAAAGTATGGGCCTAGGAAAGGAAGCATTAAAATGAGAAAGTCAAAGGAATAAGGAGTGCTAAAAATGGAGGATTGTAACTGGCATACTGTGTTTCCCTTTTCCTTTTCTTTCTTGTCCCTCTGGTTTTGCATCCCATTCCTCCTGAATACCATTGCAACTACAATAATTTCTAAAATAAAACATTCAACAGCAAGGAGCTATTCCCTTCAGTGTCCAGTTCTTTTTTCCATAACTGTATGTCTACTCCACTTTGCTGTTTCATGTACTATATACTACATGTACAAGAAGAAAATCTATGGGAGCAGTAAAATCTGTTGTTGGTGATTCTTGTGTTGGTAACTAATGGTATGTGGGAATGACCTTGGGGGACAGGGCCCAGAGATGCTGCTAGGGAACGGTCAGACAAATGGTAGCTGAGTCTGCAGAAGGAATGGGAGTGCGGCAAACATCTCAGAAGGAACCCTCCCTAGTTACTTGTGCTGTACAGGCAAGGGGGGAGAGATGTACTTTCAGACTTGCAAGATTCTGTTAAGGTAAACCTTACAATAAAGTTAGAACTAGTACTTCTGGGGGTGCTTTTGTCTGGACTACCTCGCAAGGCTGACAGTAACCTCAGGACTGAAGTATTGCAATGTGCTGTTCATGCAGTAGCCCTTGATAGCACTCCAAACATTGCGGCTGACTTACAATGCAGCAGCAGCATGAGCAAGCAATAGGGCTTCCTCGTTACTGCTCTCTTGAAACAGCTTCATGGATTGTCCCTTGCACTCTGAGCCCAGTTCAAGGTACTCACAACAGTATATTATACAAAGGCGTGAATAAAGCTCGATATGACCTAGGCCCAAGCAATTCATAGGGTCACTTTTCTAGAGCTGTGCACTATTCTGATCTGAAACAGGCAAGGTGCTTCAGTGCCAATGTTGACATATTTGCTTCTGGCACCCCTTGAAAGAAGCTGTACCTTTCCTTAGGCTCAAGCAGGAACAGGAACCAGGCTGTCCCTGAAAATCTCACTTTGCAATTCAGGAAGCTGGGACAGGGTGCAACTGTGTCCATGGAGTCACCCCAAGTTGAGCCTGGCCCAAAGGGGCTGTCCATCTTATAGTCCTAGGTCATCAATGGGACACTTTTGTTTGACATGTTTGACATCAGCAGCAATTTTGTTTTCTGAATGGGGGAACCACATTAAGGAATAAATGGTCACTGAATTTGAAACAAACACTTTTTATAGCAGTGTAAGGAGAGAGTCAAACAATACTTATTTTCCCAGCCTTTTTAATATGGCTGCAGTGCCAGTTTTTTCTGTTTTTATTTTTATTGCTGTTGGATGTTTTTACTGTTTTATATCGTTTTATACCATTTTTATACTATTTTATTGGTTGTAAGCCATCCAGAGTTGTTTTAAGATGGGCAGCTATGTAAATGTTTCAAATAAATAAATAAATAAAAGAATATTGTTGTTTTAACTTTGGTGTTTCATGTCTATTATCATTATCACATTTTATTTTATAATGCTATTTTATTTTTTAATAGATGCAAGGGATATTTTTACTGTAAATGGTCAGCCATCCAGAGTCACTAAGAGAGAGGGCCGTCTATGCAAGCTCTATACAACTCTAAAATTCAGTTCTACTTTGGAACAAGAAGAAGAAATTCAAGGGCCGAGAATATTGGCAGTACCTCTGTCCTAGTTTGCATTAGTTCATTTGCATGAGAGAAGCCCAGGGAAAAGGATTCAAGGGGAAATTGTGGCAGAACATGGACAGCAGGGACAAGGGTATACAGCCAGGAAAAGCAGCTTAAGAGTAGTGATACTCGCAGACACGGATTAGAAATAGTTGGGCAATTCTGTGGCATTCTCTTTTAAGTTTTCTATAGTTGTTGCACAATGTAATCTGAGCTGATAAATTCAGGATACGTATATAAATGCATATCCACTTACAATTTTTACCAAGGAAAAAACAGAGTAGGAGATAAAATACAAAGAGTACTGGAACAATGCAAAGTAAAAAAATCAAAATTTCTCAGATGAGATTTGTTATGAAATAGACTTGTGCAAAAGCGGTAGATTTTCTATATACAAGTTATTCCACCTCCTGTGCAGAAGAACTCAACTCAGTCTCATTGTGATTAACAGAAGGTACATCTGTTAAAATCTATAATGATTATTTGTTATGGAAATATTAACATTTCAATGGGCAAAGCCTAATGAATAATCAAAAATCAGAATAGGTGCTGAGTAAAATTACTACTGTAGTGACCCAGGAGAAAGGTGCATTTTATTGTTCCTTGTTTGTCCTTATAGCTGAAAAAAACAAAATATTATATACAAGTTGATGAAATCAGATTATTGTTGCACAGAATTATTTCTACTGCAGTGGACTACAGGTAAACAGGAAAATCTTTTATAAGATGCTTTTATATATAAAAGCACACTTATTACCAAGGTTGTATCAGCAAATTCTCTCTTTCCTACAATGTACGTCAAAAGAATTAATCACCTTCTAGCAGCAGGTTTGACAGGTTGGTTGGAGACTGCAGTTCTAAAAAGCTTTGCTCCTGTTGTCCCATTTGGGTAAAATGAACAGAAATATCAATGAGTTTCAGAGATACTTTACTGTGTACCCAGCCTGTAAATCTCCGAAGCTGTATTCCATTGTTTTGCAGCCATTTATGGTCTCTCCCATTTCCATGTATTAAAGATTTCAAGGCTTACTTCCAACCTCTTAATTCAGCCTTAATTTATTTCCACCTTCTTAATTCAAAGAAGCGACATAATCCCATATCTAAATAGCCATTTGATAATTGCATGAGTTACAGCATGATTATCAAATGATGCTCAGTTGCTTCTGTTAATGGATTCATTTTTGGTGCTGGTTTTTACGCACTTCAAAGAAACAATGGTACTTGTTGTAAAGTAGTTTTATGGAGAGCAGAAGGAAAAAATATGGTATACAATGAACATATACTAGAATTCTATTCCTCATACATGTAGGGGTACGTATATAATTTAGTTTCTATGTATTTTTATTAAGTATTATGGTTAAAGCAAGCATAACCAATCTAATCAACAGGTCAGTTAATTAAACTGATTGGTTGACACAAAGTTAAACAGTAAAATACACTGTCTGTGTAGGCTCTGGACAGTTTGGTTTGATTATTTTATAATAAACTCTTATTCCTTATATTGAGGTTATTTTGCTTATTATATTTCACTTAATGTCAAATAATATCAAATATAGCCTTTTTCATATCAATGGCTAGTAGACTTTGTTGATTCTTTTCCTAACTAATTCATGCAATCCTCACCAATGCACCTTCAGCGCGTTCTCTCTCTCTCTCTCTCTCTCTCTCTCTCTCTCTCTCTCACACACACAATATTCCCATTCATTTCATCTGGGAATATAGGGGGATGGGGCCTTGGCACAGGCAAGGTGAGTGTCAAGGAATTTAAAGATGACCTTACTGTACTGTAGAAGAATCATTAAGGAGGGACTTGCTGGAAAGTTAACACAGTCCAGGGATGGAAGCGAGTGGTGAGAAACTCAAAATAACCCTGCTTTGATTTTGTTTAGTGTAAGATAGGACAGATAGAAACTTGAACAGTCTTTCAAGGTTCTGTTATTATACTCTATAACAATAAATTAGCATTCCTGGAATCCCTGCATTCTCTGTTTTTTGACCTCGCCTACCTTGAATGGCTGACAGTGAGGAGCTGGTAACTGCTATTGGACAGTCTGATGATTACAATAAATGCAAACCAAATTATTCAATCAATAAATGTAAATATAAATAAGTATGCAATAAATGCAACCAACCTATAGTAGCTGATGAACTTTAGAAGCATCAAATGCAGTGGTTTGGGCACAACTTCCTGATTGATTGCTGTAGAAAACCATGCCCCATGAGTTAGAAAATGCTGTCATCAGCTCCAAAGAAAACTTGGTTGAAGTTATGTGGAAGATCTTATAAAACTTAGATCCAGCCTGATAGAAGTAAACCTGGCCCATGACAAGCAAAAATATAGGAGTATGGGACATGATGTCAGTGGACCTATAGCCGCAGACCATGGACTGTTACCAGATACAAGCCAAGGACCAACTTCAATTATGGCTACGGAAGTGAAGAGTGTGGGCTACTGTATAATCCATTTGTGAAACTGAGAGAATGAAGTGAGCATCACACTTTGCTCAGGAATTCCTCAAAATATTCCTCAAAAAGTCACCAAATACTGAAAGTTTTATTATCTCCTGCCCTCCCCTCAAAAAAGGAGATTGTTAGGTTTGTCGTCACAGCTGAGTGAAACCCAGCACGGGACAGATTGCTAACGGGCAACAAGATTTTCCTGGACACGCATGCTGGTTTTTCCACTTAGCATTGAAAGGCTAATATTTCAGGGAGTTTAATGGATTTCATGTTTCTTGCTGATGTACCTTGTTCCCTTTTCTCCTGAAAACATTTTGTATTTTCTGAGCAAAATATCTTATAAAAGCATTGAAATGTTGCTATGTTTCTACATGAGCACTGAGCATTTGGTAAGCTGTTAAATACATTCATTCAGGTATGAATGTAAACCTAATCAAAACTAAAAAGATTATAAAAGAGAATAGCCTATTGAAAATGAGATAATCCCTAATTAAGTAAGACAACTAAATAAATAATGATTTTAAAACTCTATCTCAGGTTATTTATACAAACCCAGATTTAGGTATTTAAGTGGTAAATGCTGAGTGGAATAGACAAACCATTTTGTATATGACAAAGAAATTTTTTCTTTACTCTACAGATTTAGTCTGTCAAATATTTTGGAACAAAAGAATACATTCAAAGGGCTTTCTTAGTCATTGTTAACACAAGGAATGGGTCCATATTTATCAGATACTCTTTAATGTAAGCTATTGTACCATTTATCCCAATAAGGAGGTTTTTATGACGTCAGCTTTTCCTTCATATCCACAGTATCAGGGTAGAGGAATATTAGAATCAAAAACATATAGCATCAGAATATTTTTGGTACCGGTATAAAATGTATACCTTTTGTACATATGGAAGGAATAGAGTTTTTGCAGTTTTCCAGAGCTGGTTGAAAGGGACCACAAAAAGACTGGTGGGCTATATGAGGTCAGTTGCTTACTCTTGATTTACAGCAGTGTTGGATCTAAATGACTTATTTACATGTGCAGGTCATAGTTGGATGACCTAGTCATTCATCAATAAATTTGCATGTAATACTTCTTTAACCCAAATATATATATATATATATATATATATATAAATATAGAGAGAGAGAGAGAGAGAGAGAGAGAGAGACTCAAGAACTTAGAAGCCCAGTTCAATAATTTACACCCCATTGCTGAATTATTTATTTATTTATGAGATTCCAAGATGTGTAATTGTGAGAGAAACCATAATTATATCTCATACCAATTTCCAATGATGCTCTCAACTGACTTGTCATTCTTTCATCAAGGAATCTAATAAGATTGTATTTTCAAACTGTACGACAATATCATTATTGTCACTTGATGGTCCCTACCCTTGGAAAATACATTGTTGATTTTAACTGAATTCTGAATAGTCAAAACTTTCTGATTATTAGTAATCAGAAACTTATGATATTACTGTTTGACTATCACAATTTGATACAATAAATCAATAACATTCTGATTATCAGATAGATAATAGATAGATATAGATATAGATGATATAGAGAGATAGAGATAGATATTTTAGACAGAGAGACACATACATACAGAGAGAGAGAGATGTAAATGCACTGGAACTTCTCTTGGTTGTTCATTTTGATCATGGTCCTTGTGTTCTGAAATTCAGAGAACCCACTGTCAGCACTAGCACAGGGGACTGAAGGGGACAGGAAAAACTCAATTACTCTTTCTTAATCCTCTCTGAAGCTCAGCTGTTTTTAAACAGGAATAGTAATCTTCCAATTGTTATTATGCCACATAAGAAGTATAGTTCATGGCATTCAGTGATATTTGTTGTTGAATAACCTGTTTAGGATTGCCTTACACAAATAAACTAAGCATGGAGTCTGAGGGGATATAGTCTTTCTATTTTATTTTTGGTGTATCTTGCAAATACAGAAATGTTCAACTCAGTGAGGGGAATAAAATAGGCTATATGAAATCATGTTGAAATGAAATTATTTTGTCAGCATTTTGTGCCAGATTAATCTTCGGGGTATTGGTTTCCAGGCAGCTAAGAGTAACTCAAGATTTTGCTCTATTATATGTAATGTTCATATTTCCTTACCCTGACACAGGAGGAACTTCAGCTGTGATGATTTCCTACCTCCATGCTGGGGAACTGCACCTGTCAAATTTCTGCCTATCTCATCACTATAAAGGTCCAGACTCTTGGCAAGCAGAAAGGCAACAACATCAGATTTGCACTTCTTTTTATAGACTTTAACTCTGCTCCTGTGAACTGCATTTTTCCCTTCCGCACACCTAACAGCTTTCCTATCTCTTAAGATCAAGATAAACAAGGAAGCCCAGGAAAAAGAACCTGCGGGCCGGGCCATCTGTCTGATGTGTACAGCACTGCCAAAGCCAATAAATGGAGACTGGCAACATATATTAGAAAACATCCTAACCTCCTAGCACATGGTCTCAACTGACACAGCATTGCCCTGATTCCCAGAAATCGGCCTTTTCAGGTTAGTCTGCTGCTATTTTATTTTCAGCTATAAAATATTTGATGCTTGGTTTTGCCTTAAAGTAAAGCGAGAACCAGGTTACTAGTTTATCTAGCCTAATGTAACTTAAGTGAATATAAATAAAAGGTCCAACCACTGTCTTACTTGTTTTATTGCACATCCTTTCTGCCCTGAGCCTTATTCCCATATAATCAGGCTACCAGATCTAGGCTGCAAACATCTGGATTGCAGCAGGAGATACCGAAAATTTGAACTCTTTGCTGCCATCTAGGAGCTGCTTGCCAGATCTGGTAAGTTCTTTGCTGCCATCTAGTAGTTGCTCAGGCCAGATCTGGTAGCCTTATAATGCAGCATCCAGTTTTTAAAGAAGGAGCAATTTGTGGAAAGATATCAGGGAGGAAATAATTTGTGCAATAATTCCTGAGAATATGCTGGAAGTCAGTCTCAACTGCATTGATGTTTGTGGAAAACAGAACAAAAAATGGTTACTGATTCCTGGGAAGCTAAACTCTCAGTGCCTTTTGAAAAAAATAATGGCTGAGAATGGGTGATTCAGAGGAGAAATGCAGGGTCTAGGGACAGATAATTGTTTTTAGGAGAATGAAAGTGATTTTGTAATTGCATCGCTTCCCAAATGAGGAAGTTAGGGCACCTCTGAACCAGCCCTTATAGCTAAGTCTTAATATAAGTTTGAATAGTGAATATTACCAGATCATCATCCTTGGTATCTTAGCGTGAAAACTTTTATCTTTGAATTTCTGCAGATTAGGTTACTATAACGTCACTTGATGGGATTATTTTCTTTTTTATGGACAGAACATTGCTCAGTCACATTTAGAATAGTGAAAGCTACCCAAACCGATAGAGCTGAGGGATGTATTTAAAATGTTTTACTTCCAGAGAATGGGTGCTCTGGTTGATTCCATTATTTTTTTTCAGATAGCATTCTGCCTGGCATGACAAGCAGGCCTCAAAAATGTGCAGAAGTTCCAAGTTTTTAACATAAATTCTTAAAAGGAACTAGCCCAAGGCATTTGGGAGCAAGAAGGTGGCCCTCTCTAAAAGGCCCTCCTCCAAAAGCCAGAGGAATGGCAGTAGACTATTTTTTCAGCACTTGAAGTTGAGATGCTGTTTCCACCATCCCAGAAGGCAACATGCTAGCTAAGAAACATAGGGCAGTTTAGAGGCTATATGCCATTTTCTCCAGTGATTTGATGCCAGATCCCAGAATCTGCTGCCTGAAGTGATTCTCTTACTTCCTTGGGCTAAGTTCTTCATTCAAGTGCTTGGTAGAATAAAGCTTTGTGTTTTTATTCTCTTGCTAAGAGGCAAATAACTTGTATTTCCACATTGTGCAGGAGAGACGCTTCCCCTCCTTTGGGATCAATATGGAAATTATCTTCTTAGTTAACACGTAAACATTACACCAAATTGTAGCTTAGTTACTTTTGAGGTCTTATAAAGTTATCTTGTCTGATTTCTTATGAAAAAGATGCGGCTGACAGTGAAAAAAGAGTAAAGAGGGTTTTTTCAGGGTTAGTAAAACTAACACTTTTTTTCTCTTAGAAGATACCTACTTCTGTTCAAGGAGGTGATTACACATAAAAATGTGCTCACATTATTTGTAAAGTGTAAATGGAGCATTGGTAAAGCATGTTGATTCACAAGGGACTGAGAAATGTGTTATAGTTGAAATCAGATTATAAATACACCCTTCCCTATGACCATCAGTCAATTAACAAAATTAAAGTACGTAGGGTCATAGAGCAGGAAGGGTCACTTGAAGGTCACTGAGACCAAACCACTGTCTGTGTAGGAATGCAAACTAAAGCATACCCAAAGGATAATTGTCCAGCCTCAGCTTATAGCCATCCAGTGACAGAGAGCTCACTATCTTGCTCAGTAATTGGTTCATTGCCAAACCATTCCTACCATGAGGAAGTAGGACCATACTCACTTTGAAAACGATTTGGAAGAAGTTCTTCAGATCTCATGCGATCAGGAGCATCGCAGTTCTGTGCTGTTCATTAAAGTAGCCCAATTTTTTTCCAGGCATCTGTGTAAATCTGAAACAAAACAAAATATGCCATTGCTTTAACAGTCACATCAATTTTAATCCATAACGCAGTGGCATTCTTCGTTCATGCTCACATGAAACCCTGAATCAAATCATGCTACTTTAGTGAACAGCAGAGAGATGCTGCTCTGACACGAAGTCTGAAGGACTTTTAGATCATTTTCAGAGCGTGTCCTGTTCTATTAGGACATTTTTTCCTAACATGGAGCCAGAATTTGCCTTCGTTTATCTTAAGATAAGTATTCCATGTCCTATCATTCCTGCAACCTGGCATGATAAGGAATAGATCCTGAACTTCAATTGTGTGACATCCTTTCAGGCATTTTAAAAGTGTGATCGTATCTTCTTTCATCTTCACTTCTCAAAGCAAAACATTCCCAAATCCTTCAATTTCTCATCAGTGGACTTAATTTTATTTATTTGACAATGCTTGTAAATCTCTCTCTCATAGTATATAGAAAATCACTGAATCCAGTTTTATTCTGTTGAGCCTTCAACCCAAATTGAGTGTTACTAACATCTTTCTTTAGCATAGAATGATGGAGTTGTAAAGGACCACAAGGCTCATCCAGTCTAATCCTCTGCAGTATACAGAAAAATCCATTACACTATCCTTGAGAGATAGTGGCCTACTCAGCATCTTCTGAAAACCACCAGAGATGGAAAGCCCACAACTTCCATAGGTAGACCATTTCACTGTTGTTCAGATCTTATTGTCGGGAAGTTTTTCTTTATATGTAAACAAAATCTTGGTAGCTCAACTTATACACATTATTTCTGTTCCTAGTTTCTGTGAAAATGGAAAATAGTTCCTGACCATTTTTTCTATGGCACCCTTTTAACCTGAACATTGATATAATGGCTCCCTTAGTCTTCTTTTCTCCAGAACATCCCAAGTTTTTTCAGCCTGTCCTCATAGGTCATGATGACTGTAGTTTTTGGAGTGGCTGAGGAAGCATATGTTTTTAGTGGAGTTCATACTTTTATCCAATTGTAGAGAACTGAAAGGTTCTGACTTTATTTATTATATAGGTTAAAAATAAATTATTAAAATAAGAGCTATATTTCTTTCTTGCCCAACCCTAACCCCAATGAAAGAATTATTTGTATTCATAAGAAAACTGAGTGCTATTTTTAGGGGGTTGTTGTATCACAAAGTGTAACAACCCAATCTCTGTTCTAGAGAATTAGCTATCCCAAACTGCTTTGTGTAATCTGCAAATGTGATATATATTTCTTCAATCTGTTTATCCACATAATAATGAAGAATAATATGCCCAGCTACCCCACTGGATATCTTACTACTGTTTGATGAGAAATGCTGATGAGCATTCTTTGAGTAGTTTTCAAGCCAGCTGTGGCCCCACCTAATAGATATGCCATCCAACCCACAGTTAATTGGTTTGCTAACCAGAATGTTATGGAATGGAATACTTTGTCAGATGTTTTGCTAAAGATCAACATATATTATGTGTATAGCATTCCAACAACTAACTGAAGAAGTTACCCAATCAATACATGAAATAAGGTTCAATAATAGCTGTTTTTGAAAAAGACATGCTTATTTTTTCATAAACTCTAAACTGTTTTCAAGCTGTTGCTTGATCTGTTTATGATCTGCTCTAGAATCTTCTTTAGGGATCCATTTTAAATCAACTCTTCTGTGGTTCCTTTCGTCTTTTTCAAAGATAGGGACATTTGCCTTCCTCCAGTCATCTGTTACATCACCTATTCTCTGGGACTTCTCAAAGATAACAGAGAGAGATTCAGTCAGACCATCAATAACTGAACTCATTATGGTCCTTGAATATTCCCTGAATAGATGTTTCTATCAAGCCCAAGCTAGAATTCTACTTCATCAGCTAGTAATTCATAAGTGGTTGATGGATGAATATCTTCTTCTAAAAGAAGACTGAGCCAAAATAGGAGTTGTATTCTGCCATTCCTTTGTTATCCATTCCCCTTTTGCCATATTTATTGAAGACCCGGATACTGGTTCTTTTCTCTTTCTTTTATTTTAAACATATCTGATCTGAAGAAGTCCTTTTCATTGTTGAAAACATATCTCACTAGCTTCAGTTGATTCTGAGCTTTACACTTCCTGAAACAAATTCTACAATACCAAGATACTTGTGTTCACTGTTTCTTCTTGACTTTTATATTTTCTAAACCTTTTATGTAGAGCCTTTGGACTTTTTTTCCTCATTGGAATTGTCTGTTATTGTGCTTTCAGGATCTTCAGTTTCATTCATCTTTGGCTCCTTTTTCCATTAGCTTCTCCGGCCATGGACTCCTTTTATCATTTTTTAATTCATTAACAATTTTTTCTGAGGTCCAATAAATATATTTGAAATTAAACTTGATTTCCCTTAATATCAAGAAATTCAGCCAAATTTCCCCCTACATCCACATTGTCCACTAAGTATTTCCTATTGGTGAGAACGGAATCAAAGATAGCTTGAACCCTATGTGCCTTCTTCCATCTTCTGAAGCATTTATGATTGAATTTCCAGATTGTACATGTGCACATAAATGAAAGAGAAGTGAAACTAACTCAAAATAGCACACAATCTGTATACTTGGCAAAAAATATTCCTAGACTGAGAATCACTTATTAATCCTGAGGTTAAAGGGGGAACTTTGAAGATTATCAGATGTTACAGATACATCCATCACATTATTCCTTTATAGAGTAAGCAATGTTACACTTTTTTTAAAAAAAATTGATTACAGAAAGAAGAAAAAATGCATAAAAGTGATTTAACAAAAAAGTGAAAAAAAATACAACAAAGAGAAAAAAAAGTGTTAATATATCATTATAACAATAAACAAAATATTTATTGCAATATTATACTTTACATCAAATTCAGCATTTAAAATTTGGATGCAAGGGGTTATCTGCATATTAGAAATCCAAATGTATTGCTATGAATCTATTTTTAAATGAACTATAAATAAATTTGTGCACACTTACTTATTTTATCCCTGAAAATGCCTGAAAGCCTTTCAGGACTTTTTTGCCTGTAACTTCTGGCTTGCAGATTAAATTAATAATTGCCACATCAGCAGGCACCATCTGATAAAAACTACTAAATGGTAAATAGTCTAGGAATGGGTCTCCCCACATGTTTATAGACGGAGAAATAGGTTTTGTTACTTACTTATGGATGTGTCTTTATTTATGATATAAAAACTGGGGTGTACAGGGTGGGGAGGGGAGAATATAATCAGAAAAAACAGTTTATTTGGGCTTTTCTATAGTGCAGACAGCTTTGGACCAGACTGCAAGGAAATTGTGAGATTTTCTGAAAGGCAAAATACGTGCCACGTCCGTTGACAATCTTTTCCTGGTCACATGTTTGGTGAGCTGAGTCTTCTGGTTTTGGGTCAGACCTGATACTGCTGATCCTTAAATTACTTTTCCTAAATTACTTTGGATGTGGGTAATAAACTTCCTATGTATTCATAGGTGCCCACAGGAAGGGCAATTGGACGGGGGGGAAGACAAAATGACATAGTGTCATATCACAACGCAAATTCTGTGATTTATGTACTTGGGCCTGACATCAGGATGCAAGTATGAAAGAATGAAGTTTGTCTTGTGACATATCATTGACTCCCCTATTCACTAGTGGTAGCCAATGGTATTACACCCTAGTATAGGGTGAAAGTTGAATCCCTGCTGGACATTTTATGGGGAGAGTTTTGGTTATATGTTGTCTTTGGGCCACACATAATTTTTTTTTTCTTTCGCCATTTTTTAAAAAAATTTTAAACCGCCCAGAGTTGTGGGGAGTTGGACAGCCTGAAGATGGTATACATAAATAAATCAAGATCGTGCATGTCACTGGTCTTACTGAAAATGTAATAGTTCACCCAAGGTATTCAGTAAAGATATCTAGGCTGTGCAGAATTAACTGAGTTCTGGAAACTAATGGGCAAAATAGTTTCCTTCCTAACTTGAAAAACTAGTTCTTCACATATTTACTGTTTCAGAATAATATATCTTGGATATGATAAATGCACTGTATTATATAATAGAACAGCTAAGGTAATGATCAAGGGCTTGTTTCTTATGAAGCATTAGCAGATTTGATTAGAAGTGATACCTGTCCAAGGAAACCAAAGACTAGAGCCTGTAGTACATGTAGGTATATTAAATGGCTGAGGTAAACATATATTACGTGCAAGAACAAACAAAATGCAGATTAATTCATAACAAACTGCATTTGTTGGTCTGTTAATGATATGGTTATGCATAATATTCTCTCTCTCAAATATATTTATTTCATCTGGACATCTTCCCCTTTCCCATATACTTGAAATGTGAATATTCATATTGAACAAGAGGACAATCTCTTCTTTAATGTCCTTGTTTTCTTAGAAGTGGTGGGAGTTGCTGCACCATTTCCTCTTTAACAGCCAGTTATTCCTCCTACCTGGATTAGTCATGCCAGTAAATTTAACCACAATCATGCTGTGAATGGAATAACATCAAAGTCCTATATAGCCAATCAAATTTGGTTCAATTATGTCACTATGTCAGAAAGGGCAACTAAAAACTAAAGTAGATGTAAATTTGTTTCTTCCTCAGTTGCAGAAGCTCCCCTCCACCAAAAGGTTGGAAAGTTAATGGTTTTTGGCATTGTTAAAAAAGTTGGTGAAAATTGTAAGTAGATTTGGCTTAACTCTAGAATTCAACCATTTTTTTATTTAAGCAAATTTGATCAAGAAAATCATGACTGCACATAGTGAATCATCAGGAAATAAAAGCCAGGCTCATGAAATACACTCCTCCTTCCATCTTTCTGAAGGAGAAATATCTGTTCCATTCATTGAGGTCTCTGGTTTTGTTCACATGACATACTCAATCACAAATTATCCACCTATCTTTTAGGCTAGTATTTTGTACAAACCAATCCATTGGTCAGTTTATGGTTCAATTTTTCATGGGAACTCAGAAACCTGGGTCAATTAAGTAAGCCATATTTAAATAAGCCATTGAAAAACTATGTTGCAAAAACTGCCTCCCAAATGCTCCTAAAAATTGTGGAGAATACAGTAGATCAGGGAAAGTTCTAGAGACTTTGGGTACCAAGCTTTGTTTCTTCAGTTGCAGTCACTCAGCAAGATGTGTTGCAAGGCAAGATGAAATTTCATACTAATCCTAATACACTTCACACAAAATTTCCAAATTTCAATAGTGTATAAACAAATTTGTTTCCAGACTGAAGGCCTGCCTATAATGCAATTAATTCATCTCTCTGCCTAATATGTCTGATTTTTCTCATTATTTGTCTGCAGCATAATGGATTACTTTGTGTAATCAGTACTATATGTCTGTTGGAATCATCTTTCCTTCTTTTTGATTAACCTCTAGGAAGCCACCATAGAAGAAATGGACATAAATCAATCCTTCTCAACTTTGAGTTTGAAATAAAAGAAGGAACGTTATAAATTTGGCAAGTCACAGGCAAAATTTGTGACTTACAAAGTAAATAAGTAGTATAAACTGTATTTTGCTCACTAAATTATTGGTGCAAATCCTAGATAAACCTTCTTAATATGTAATTAACTTTTGCCAACTCTGCAAAAGTTACTAAACGCCCCAGTTCTGAATATACATTGAAGACCAAGCAGAAAATTCTAGAAATACCTTTGGCTTTGTTTTTTTATGCTTTTTAGATATTACATCAGTGAGAGACAAATATTGATCTGATCATTTTCTACAGAATTGGCACTATTCATTTTTAAATGAGTACAGCAAAGCATTAGTCTGACTAAGAGCATTTATTTACAAATGAACAGTTTACTGCTACATCCAGGGAAAAGACACATTGGTAAAATGCTGGTAAAAGGCTGTTATATTAATAAAGAGCAAATTATTTGGAATGTATGAAATAATGCGTGTTACTACTTTCAGGTCCCTAATTGGTATTTGTAATATGTTTGTGAATTCCTTGGAAAACAAATCTGCCCGTTCACTTATGATATTTTGTAAAATTAAGGGTGATGGTGTTATATAAGTAATAACGTGGCAGAGCCAGAGAAAAGTAAAACAGCAGAAAATCATAAAAAGGATATAAATTGAAAACAAAAACATGCAAAGAAAAGTGGAATAACAGGAGGACAAGAGTTTTTTTTAATGCAAACCTAAGTGTAGGGAAAAATATTACTCATTTTAACTATAAAGGAACCCGTTGCGCTGCAGTAGCTTATAACACTGCTATTCCACATGTTCTCTTCTGTGTTCTATAGGGCCCATAGACCTAGAATTCCATTACAAAAGGTGCCACTTTTCTTTCTGCAGTTTTATTTATTGCAAAGTTCATGCCATTAAACAACATGAATGGATGTGCGCATGATGCTCTGCAAGACTTCTCAGTGTAAAATGTTGTCATGATTTCTTCTAGAAACACACAGAGTAGGTGACTGATGAGATCCTAGAATAATTAAGCAGAGCTCACACGACTGTGAACCACAACAGCTCAAAGTGAGATGCACTAATTCAATAGGATGCCATTTGCTATCTTTGCAAGGCCGAACACCATCATTTTCTTTGGCAGCATAAGCTAAAATGTGAGATTAAAAGAAAGCAGTCACAGAACAGAGAGAGAGAGAGAGAGAGAGAGAATAAGAGCAACTATCCAAGTTCAACATTAAAGGGATTATGGCCAGACCTTGTTCTGGAATGAATTTTGTATTTTTCCTTTTCCAAATAGCTATGCGTGCATGTGTGGGTTGATGGGAAATGTTATTGGAATCTGAACTTCCAATGGAGAAATACTCTGGAAACTTGCAGAAAAATGTAATTTCATACTTCTTTTCTGGAATCCTTGAAAATCAACATGAGGGATCAATATTCACACTTGGAACATAACATTGTAAGGCATGTTTGTTTGTTTGTTTGTTTGTTTATGGGAACATGTATCAGATAAATACATACAGCATAAAACAGTTGAATTAAAATCACCCCCTCTCTTTTCAACTTGTACATTAATTCAGTGGTGGATCTTCTTCATAACCCGGATTTCCACGCACCTAAACTAGCAGGGTGCAAAATCTCTTTACTTCTCTATGCTGATGCTGCTGCCATAATTTCACAATCCTTTAAATGCCGCCATAATTTCACAATCCTTTATAGGGCTAAAAAGAGCAATAGCAGCAATATTTTGGTACTGCAGACAAAAATCGCCTGGTTCTTAATTTTGATAAATCTAAAATTCTGGTCTTTGCTAAGAGAGCCACCCAACAATCCTGGAGAGAAGAGCACAAGTTAGAACAGGTTGCTGCATTTAAATGCCTTGGGGTGGTTTTCCACTCTAAAGGCACCTGGAAAGCGCACCAGAATCACACAGTGCAGCTAGCTCTTAGGTCTGCAAGTGCTACTGAGCGCTTCTTTTATACAAGCAAAGGACAATTAATCTCTGCGGCATTAAAACTTTTTGAGGCCAAACCACTGGCCCAAATCCTTTAGAGGGCACAAGTAGGAATTCATGTGAAGAAGGATGCACTGGAAACAGTGCAAACAAAATTTTTGAGATCAATCCTTGGTGCACCCAATGGAACAGCAAATGCCCAGTGAAGGCTTGAGACAGGAATGCCTGCAATCCAGGTAAAGGCTTGGAGGGTGAGGATAAACTACTGGCTGAAAATTCAATTCTTTCCAGTCGGACTGGGCCCTTTAGTGTTAATAGACAATTTTCCTTCTCCCTGGAAACAGGCCATAGAGCAGAAGTCCGCATTATATGGCCTTTCTGTACCATTCCTAATTTCTTCAAGATATGACGAAGTTAAACAACTGCTCACACAAAGAATAAGAGATATGGGATTTCAGGCTGAAGTTAATGGGCTGCCCCAACAGCATAGAAATTGGATAAATAAGGGCACTTGGGAATCAGTAAGATATCTACAAAATCTAACTTTCCTCAAGCTGAGAGTAGCATTTTTCAAAGCCAGGCATAACATTTTACCATCCACACTGCTGCAAGGCAGATACTCCAAAGCCCCATTAACCAAGTGTACCTGCCCCTGTTCATGTGGCGAGAACGAGATCAAAACCATTTCACATGTATTACTACATTGTAAACTCTACAGGGATATCTGGTTATATTCTGCCCCTAATATGTACATTTCCAGGAAGTCTAGACAATTTCTATGTGAACCATCTTCTAGAAGATTTGAAACCATTTATCACCTGTGCAATAATCAAATGCTGTGTTGCCACAATGAAAATAAGGCATAACTGGTTACGGAAATAATCACTTCTGTTTTATTTATCACTTTTGATTTAACACATACTAACTATATTGTTTTTAGATGATATATCGTTTACTTCATAGTATAATATTTTAGATTTACACTTGCACAAGTAATTAACACACCATTATAGCAGTGTATGTCACATTTTTATGTGTTATTTTATCTTTGTTATGCTAGCATTTTATCTCATATATTTGATTTTACTTTAGTGTTATTGTTTTTAATTTTTGCTGGTCATTGACCAATTATTGTATATTATATTATATTATATTGTATTGTATTGTATTGTATTGTATTGTATTGTATTGTATTGTATTGTATTGTATTATATTATATTATATTATATTATATTATATTATATTATATTATATTATATTATATTATATTTATTATAGCCAGATGTTTAGACTGGATTTGACATTTTTATCCACCTATCGAATCCTTCCCAAGGACCTGGGGTAGGCAGATGTTACCAAAAGAAGAGAATGTGTGCAGCTCCGGATTGAACTGTGAAGTCCTTGGGGTTCTCTGAGCTTGGTTGTTTTCTTGCAAATGTTTCGTTACCTGGCTGGGTAACATCTTCAGTGCTAGAATGGAATGGGGTTTGCTCTCTGTTTACATACAGTGGCCTGCCCTGCCAGTGTTGGTGGGGGTGGGGGGTAGTTTGGGTTTTGTTTTGTTTTTTCCTCTTCTGGTAGTTCCTTGATTAGGGTATTGTTTACTGCTGATCATATGTCTGGTGATAATCTTGGTGTTAATCTCTGCTTATCTGGGTGATGATTGCTGGTGAAGAAATGTTCTGGTCTTTTGTTTTCCTTTTTATTGTCTCTTTAGCAGCGGACCCATCCTTCCACATTTCTATTGATGACCAAAAATATACAAGCCTGACATACCTCTTCAACCAATTGTATCTTTACAAGGGACTCCAACATACAACATAGCAAAAGAACTGACAAAAACGCTTGGACATCTCACAGAGAAGAGCTGTATTTCTATCTATTTCTATTTCTATTCTATCAACTCCTCACTGCAGTGCCTCCAGAAAACCAAAGATGTACACATAGATGAAGATGAATTTATGGTCTCATTTGATGTAACAGCACTCTTTACATCCATAAACCCAGAACTAGGGAAAGAATCCATACCCAACCTAACCAGATACACCCAGATCAAAATACCCAGAATCATGGACCTCATCAACCTCTGCCTCACTATCTATTTTCAGTTTGATGGACAAATATACCAACAAATCAGAGGCATACCCTAGGGATCACCACTGTCAGGGCTCATAGCAGAGATTGTAATGCAATGCCTAGAAACTATAGCACTTCCACACATACAATCTAAAGTATGGATCTAGTATGTAGATGACGCCTTTGTTATAATAAAAAAGGAACAACTAGAGAAGACACATGAAACTATCAACAACATCTTGAAAGGGATAAAATTCACCAGAGAGGAAGAAAACAACAACATGCTACCCTTACTGGATATCCTCATCAGCAGAGGAATCAACAGCAAATTAGAAACCCAAGTCTATTGGAAGACAACCCACACTAATCAAGTACTCCATTACCAAATTAACAACCCAACTTCCCACAAGAGGAGCTGTGTAAGAACATTATTCAAATGAGCACAGATGCATTGCAGTAATCCAGAACAGCAGAAAAGGGAAACAGAACACCTATACAACATCTTCCAGCAAAATGGATATCCACGCAACTTTATCAAAAACTGCCTGACCACTCAACCATTTTTTTTTTTTAATCTGCGCTCAGTTGTTACCGACTCTGCAGTGACTGCTTGGACGAGTCCTTGCAGTTTTCAAGGCAAGGTGTTTCGGAAGTGGTTTGCTAGTGCCTCCTTCCTAGAGCAGAGCCCAGCTGGCGAGCGCAGGAGGCAGGGTTTCTGTTGCTTCGCACCCTTTTCGGGTGCGCACGGTTTTTTGCGCTTACCGGCAACTGCTCCCGACTCCTTTTTGCAAGGTGCCGCCAGCATTTTTCCTCCCACCGGAGTGAGAGTACCCATTTATCTACTCACGTGAGTTTTCGAACTGTTGAGTTGACAGGAACTGGGGAGGAAACAGGAGCTCACCCTGTTAACACAAAAGCTGGACTCAAACTGCTGAAGCGTCGACCATTTCTGGCCGGCAACTTTCAGCGTCATTAAGCCGCTGCGCCACCGTGTCCCCCTGACCACTCAACCTACTACATCACAACTAACATAAACTATGAAAAGGATAACACTGCCATACATCAGAAATGTCTCAGAAACTACCAACAGACTACTACAACCACATGGCATCTCCGTAGCACACAAACCAGCTAAAGCCCTCCAAAACATCTTAAGCAAACCAAAAGACCCAGTAGCCCAAGAAGAAAAAATAGGAATAATCTACAACATACAGTGTAAGGACAGTAATAGCCACTATGTAGGACAGACAGGTAGAAGGCTAGCAGAGCACATCCATGAACACCAACTAGCAGTCAGAAGACACAATGAAACTCCTTAATCTCACAACACATGGACAGACTTAACCATAGTTTCAACTGGGAAACTGTCAGCACCTTAGACCAAGCTAAATCCAAAAATGCGACAGAATTCCTGGAAGTTTCATATTCAGACAAGGCAGCCATCAACAGGCTCTATATACTCTATTCAAAAGAGACAACAGGAAAACAAAAGACCAGAACATCTCCTCACCAGCAATCATCACCCAGATAACCAGAGATTAATGCCAAGATTATCACCAGACATACAAACAAGCAGTAAACCATACCCTAATCAAGGAACTACCAGAGGGTGAAAAAACAAAACAAAACAAAACCCACCCACCCCACCAACACTGGCAGGGCAGGCCACTGTATATAAACAGAGAGCAAACCCCATTCCATTCTAGCATTGAAGATGTTACCTAGCCGGGTAATGAAACATTTGCAAGAAAACAACCAAGCTCAGAGAACCCCAAGGACTCCATAGGCAGATGTTGTTGTTTGATGGTATTAAAGGTATCATCGGAGGATGTAAGCTGTTCGAAGTAAAGCCGCCTTTTGCAATTGACTGATCGTGATTTTGTCAATGCTAATGGTCCTCAAGTGGTGCTCCAGATGTTTTGGGATTACACCCAAGGTGTCCATTACTATTGGTATTATCTTTGCTTTCTTTTCCCATAATTGCTCTACTTCTATTTGCAGGTCTTTATATTTTGTGATTTTCTCCAGTTCTTTCTCTTCTTTTCTGCTGTCTCCAGGTATTGCAATGTCCACTATCCTGACTTTTTTGTCTTTCTTATCAGCAATTGTTAAGTCTGGGGTGTTGTGTGGCAGGTGCTTGTCTGTTTGAATTCTAAAGTCCCACAGCACTTTAGCTTATTTATTTTCTATTACTTTGTCTGTTTTGTTCTACTATTATTATTATTATTATTATTATTATTGGTATTATTGGTGGTATTATTATTATTATTTGAATTAAAATCATCTTCACTTTATAAACTTCAGCACTATTATTAAAAATGTAATGAAATACATTGTTTAGGTGGTGCTAACAGTGAGTTGACTTTCATCTCTAACTTTTGTTGTTGCTGTTTACACAGCTAGCATGAACCGTAGTACAAACCACCTGAGTTTGGGCTAAAATTCTCAGAACTCTGAGCCATCGCAAACAAAGGTCAGGAGGGTGGGGAATTCTGGATTTGTAGCTCCAAGGCAACTGGAGGGCTCCACTTGGTGTACATAGCTCTGTTAGATTAGGAACTATGCACTTTGTGGATATTACAACATAGTTCTAAGGTACATCTAATCCCCCTTTCCATTACTAGATGAGAAGCCACATCCACAGACTAGGGGGAAAAACTGTTGTTAATTTAGGGTTCATGATAAGAACAGATCACTCAACCCTAGCTTTAAGGAAATAATAGTAATTGCCCCTATATATACAACCACTGGCTATCTTGATTGGCTGGTAAGTAAACACACTTAAATGCATTTGGCTAGATAATGCAAACCCATAAACTGAGTATAGTCCCCAGCATCCATTATCCTGAGATTATGAAATGAAATGAGTTTTCAATCTTTTTTCCAATCAGGGTGGAAACAGAAGTGGCACATCTGTCAGAGGTAATATACACCCCTCCCCATTCTATCCTTAAGACCCCCTCCCCTCAGTGGGCTGGAATTACACTGATGAATTCAAGTACTTTGCTGGCAAATTTTAGCAGCTTAATTTCAGGCCATAGTAAGGAAGAGTTTAAAGGGTAGAAATGGAAGCGGCGTGCGCCCTAGAGCTCCTGCTCTCGCACTTAAAATCCATCAAAAAGGTTCTCGGCAGAAAACAGACTGACAAAATTTGCCTCACTCCTTCCAACACAGCAAAGGAGGTAAAAAAATGGCTACTCAAAATACAGAAAGTTATTTTGAAAGGGTCTCCAAAGAGGGGGGAAAAAGAGGATTATGTAAGGTTCTAGATAAACCACAAGAAGATTTGAAGATGCTTTGTTTAAAGAGGTCCCAAGTTGCACAAAACTCTCACAAGTACTAAGCTTGCGTAGTTAAATAAATATCAGCGATAATATATTATCAGAGGCAGTAAAGATTTTACCTGGCACACATGCTTCTAACTGCAGATTCATGGCTGAATGTTTACCAATATCTTAGAAAGGATCGTTGCAGCAAATGCTTCCTGCTTGCTTCTCCTGGATTTTCCCAGATCTTTGTAGATTTAAACTTTAAATCTGAGGCTTGGGAGAGAAGTGTTCTTCTCTCTCCTTCCACCTAGCCTCCATACCCAAATTCTGGCTAGGATTTATGAAGATTTCCTTTTTTCTTTCCAGCAGAGAGATCTGAGTAATTTTCCTATGTCTGTGTTTCCAGCCATACCCTTGGTCTAGAGAAGATGTGTATTGGGTATGTTTGAGCCAGCAGATTGGTGTCTGGCCTAGGGTTGGCAGACAGCCTGCTGAGAGTTGGTCTGGCAAACCAGCCCAACAAAAATGGCAGAAAATAGCATTCAGTCCATTATCTTTAATTCTGTAAGTGTATTAATGATATTACAGAATTTTTCCCATTTAAACATCTTGGATTTTAGGATTCTAAATTATTTTTGCTTGTAAAGTCGCACCAGTACATCACAATTCTTCTGTTTCAGATTCTGCAGAGATTGTTTCACAGATGCACTTTGCCACAAGCTCTTTCTATTCATAGATGCAGTTTGCCACAAATTGTTTCTATTTGCTTCCTGTTACCTTTCCTGCTGATATGCTCAAATGTTTGTGCAAGAAAGAGACAGGGCACAAAATCCTCTCAGTAGTATCAAATTACTTTATGAGTTCACATACTTTAATAGGTTGTGTATAACTCTGAATGAACATGGAATCCAGCGAGTTAAGGATTTAGGAAATTTACTTTAGTTCAGAAGTAAAATCAAGTTCACAGATTCAGAGCAATATAAAAGATTTTCCAAAAGGCCTGGTTTACATGAGCAACTGAGTAATAAATTAATCATTTAAGCTTGTCAAAGACAATTGTTGCTTTCTGAGAAAATATCTGCGCTTACCATTTAAGCTGTTACTGTCCTGTAGTTATGCTGGCTTGACTCTATCCTGGTTTAAGAAAATCCTGTCTGGACTGAGATACTTCGGTGACAGCTTGAGAGGTATTCAGTCCAGACAGAAGGCTACCATCCCATTTGGATAATTCTCCTGCTACTGTGCCCTCTGTGAGAGATGGATAAAATACTGTATGTTATTACTGACAAAGAAATAGTAGCTTGAGCATGCTAAGAGTGCAGCTGAATGAGAGATAAGGAAGTAGTGTTAAGTGTTATGGTTATCAAATAGTGGCAGATGGAGAGGAAGTTGCCTCCTTGTGTGGGACAATGGAGCAATCTTTAAATTAATTTAACCTGGGGCAGTCTTTATCAGTATAATGCAATTAGCTGAAACCTTGAGCAATTACCATAGATGAGGTGGGAGGGACCAGGGAGAAATCCTAGAGCGGCTGGAAAGACTGTACACCCAGAGTACCTTAGCCAATGGGGAAAAGGGGACGGACTTGTATATAATTAGGCCGGAGTGTGTATGTGGGTGTGGCTTCTTATTTGCAATGAAGCCCACTAGCCTTTGCAAACGCTTCCAATAAAACTTTATTTCTGACTAACCCAGAGAGATTTGCGGTGCTTGTTTCACACACCTCCCACCTTCCCTCCTGGAAGGCAATGACCAGTTTCCTTCCTAGTCATATACTATACATGATTAGGCAGGTCTTCCTGGTCATATATGTATATATGTGTGTATGCACATGGATAGATATGTATATTAAACTGAAATCTTACATGCAAAGTTAAAACATATCAATGAACATACATGCTGATGCAACGAGCAGCTTATTAGACTGTTTCTGTACCTCCCTTTATCTACAGTGCAGAAACAACACAGAGATTAAGGTTTTTGCTTAGCGTAGAGGTTGCAGCTTGAAACCTAGCGGAAACGTGCATGTAGGGGTTTTTCCCCCAGTTATAATTTCTCTTTGCTTGAATAGCTAGTTTTCCCTCTTTCTTTTTTTTTTTTAAGTCCATAGGTTTATTGTTTTAGTGTTTTATGGAAGTGTATTTCAGGATTGGAGCAGAGAAATGCTCTGAAGGTGAGTGGGGGATTAAGACAGGGAGATGTAATTCATCTCTGCCCTCTAGAAATAGTAGCCCGCCCATTCTGGTGATGGGGCAACTAGCAGGGAGGATAAGCCCTGGGTATCTGCCCTCCATTAGGCAAAATATTATTTTTATAAATATAGCATGTTTATAAATGAAGACAGCCTCACAAAGGTATAATGCATTTCTATTGTTTGTCATCCAAAGGAAATTAAATCTCCTTCTGTACTATCTTTAAATTCTCTAAAATTAGGAATATGTAACCCTGTGATACTGTAGTTTACCATAATCTCCAATATTATAATAAGGGATGTCTGGCTTGCAAACTATTTCTTTCCAGC
Source organism: Python bivittatus (assembly GCF_059951505.1). Taxonomy (NCBI): domain Eukaryota; kingdom Metazoa; phylum Chordata; class Lepidosauria; order Squamata; family Pythonidae; genus Python; species Python bivittatus. The sequence continues at coordinate 5,344,787 of NW_028277124.1, read as the reverse complement.
AGTTGTCAGGTTGCTACTGGGTTTTTATAAGTGTCTATTTGTGTTGCTTTTCTGCTAAAGTATGTGTCCCTAAGTGAAGTATTCATTAGTATTATACAAAAAGGCCTAGTTCTGTTTTTTACCTCATGTAGACACAACACTTGACTGACTAATTTATTCACCAATATATTCTTATGCTTACATTGCTGACATCAGAAAGTAGGCAATTTTGCTTATGCTAGGAGTTTTACACTCAAATGTAGGGCTGCCTTTTAACCACAAGAAAAGAAAAATCATGGGATATTAGGTACAAGCTCAAAGTATCCCAGCAGAAGCACATACAAAACTATGCCTGGAAATGCAAGTATTTAAATGCATGGAAATACAATTATGTATTCCTATTCAGTCTTAACATAGAAGACAAGACAGTAATATCATCTGACTCTGCTTGGAGTCAAACGTGTATTATTACTAGGGAATCTAAGTTGCCTAATTTTCTTGTCTATTAAGTGGTAGATCCTAGTCAGTTCTTTGGGATTCCTTCTCATTCACAGATTCAGTTACAACCTTGACATCTTACCAGCTTCAGCTGGACTTGCAAGGACAAGCTGAGGTCTTTCCCCATTACTGGCAGTTCATTTGGCATCTTGTCAGCATGGTAGCATGGGGTCTGAAAAAATGAAGCATTATAGCCCTTAGCACTGGATAATCAGAAATACACACAACAGTATCCACAGGAAGATAAGGGTCAACCAAGTCAAAATGGCAGTCACAATCATCTGCTGGAAGTCCTATAGCTTTGAACATGCATATCAATCCATATACAAAAAGGGCTTTGATCATGCAGTCTTGACCACCATCTTGACTGTTTTGACCCCTCTGGACATACTCCTATTGCTATGAGAGCTTGCCTGGTAGCCCTGTGTTAAAAGGCCCTGGTTGGATCCAACAGTATTAGCAGCTGCCATTTCACCCATTTTGGCCATCTCCTGTAATATATCGTAAGAAAATGTGTGTAACTGTGCTACTCCATTGCAGGGTTCTAAGTCAGGCCTGAAAGGACTGACATTGGAACAGGAGTCATCTAACTATGAGAGACTGCCTGATGAGGTCAAGAGAGCTCCAGGAGAAGACCGATAGTAGTCCCACAGTTGACTGAACTCAACGCTTAACAGACCTCCTGAATACCCATTCGTGAAGTGTTGAAAGGGATTTCAAGGCACTATTAGATTCTGAGCTAGCATTGCATAAAAGTGGCCACTCCTAGGAGTGGACAGCAAGGTCATATATCTGTAATGGGATCCAACCTCATCATCAGGTCACAATAATACTCCTGTGAGAGAAGTTCACCTCCCAGAGCCTCTTGAAACAGGCAAGGACTATGGCAATAGGAGAAAACACAGCACGGCACAGGTAGCAATAATCCTGGGGTCATAATACAGTGGTTGTTGGCTCTTAATTCTCTGCTAGAAAGAAGTTGGGTGTCATGGCAACTGCATATCTACTCCCAGTGGGTCCAAATTGGTTACTATTGCAGCTGCTGAAATGTCAACCACGTGGCCTTCTTTTTCTTTTCTCTTCTTTTTTACTTTTTGTACTCTGCTGGTTTTTATTTAGCGTTTTTGATTTTAGTCAGAATGAATTCATTCATTAACTTTTAAATAAATGTTCCCATGCCTATCTGCACAGTAGCATATATTAATACCTAATGAAAAATACTGCAAAGAGGATTTAAGAAGGGACCAGCCAACCTGCTACCTGAAGACAGGAAGATGAGTGCAAAGTTAACAAAAAATGAAAATATAATCACCTTTCCAGGTATAATTGACTATTTCTTACTCTGTACGTAGTCTCTGTAACATCACTGGTTACTTACTGTAAGTACAACATGAAACATTGCAATACAAACTACGGTTCTTTTGTACACGTGGAACATCATCACACATACGCAAAAGTAAAGGATTGAGCAACAGATAGCATGATGCTTGTTTTGCTTCTTGCACACACCTCTGGGCCTAATCCTAATGAGACCAGAACGAGAAGGCCCTCTCCCCCACACAGGGATTTAATAAAGAGAACAGCACTAATGCAGATTTTATTTCTTTTCGAAATCACCTCTCCATGTAGTTGGGAGAGAGAGTGGAGAAGACGGAGGGAGATTTTGCAAAGCAAGTATTCTGTGGAAAGGTTTTAAATTGTTGAGGACTAAGTCTCAGATTTTCAGTAGTGTAAACAGAAGGAGATATATTTTATACTTCAGCAGTAAAGGTTAAACCTCACTTATTATATATCCTCTCAGCTCCATTAATTATTTATCATCTATAGATTTCCAAGGTTAACTGTGAAGGTCAAATTTTCATCTTCTGGCGAAATGTATTTTAAGTAAATACTTGAATAATGCTGGAGGAATATATTGTAGGATACAATGTTGGCAAGTGACCTGAGCTGACTCAGAAGCTACGGATCCAGTAATATGGCAGATGTTTGAGTTCAGTGATGATCCTAGTTGAAGAATTTCAAACCTAATCCTTATAGAGGTGGTAAACTCTATGGGATTGTAGCACTTAGCGTGGAAAGTGTGTGGACGCTTGCCTTTTGACTAAATGAATTTCTTTTAAACATTCTTTCCATATCATCAGGACATTAAGGAATTATATTTAAAAAGATAATTCTGCTGCATATAGGAACTGTTGTTTCCAGAAGGGAGTATTCCAACATATGAATGTCCATGTTCATTGTGAAGTAAAGTCAAACCACAGATTTGCCATCTTAGGGCTCATTCATATATCTGCTTTCGTTGGGCTTTCCTTCTGGGAGCTGGCAGGGACTCCTGTCGTCCTAAATCTTGCTACCCTCGCAGCTGCTGCTCTCTGTGCAGCTATATCACATGAAGCTGTCACGGCAGTGACTGATGGTTTCTCTGGATGAAATTTGAACATCACCACCTGTGGAAAAAGCTGCCACCATCTGCCATCCAGAAAGTGTGCTAGGATGGTTCTGATATAGTCTGGGCACTCCCTCAAATCAATTTTTTTTTCTTTTATTCTCCCCCACCCCCAAGGGCTGTCAACCTATCAACCTAATGATTATTAGAACATGGCAAAGAGTTTGTCCCTTGACTATGTTGTGCTGGTCACTCTAATTTGTGTTGCTTGGACATACTGTAACTACGGCATAAGTGTTCTTAGGGTCTTGGGGTATGTGGGAGATGTGTTAAGGTGTGCAGCACTCTCAGGTGGAACCCATAATTATTCCAAAATAATTATCAACTGTTGACCAGTTGACCTATCATCTATTAGGTAGCAGCAAAGATTTAGTCTTTTTGGTTCTTGGCTGTATTCTAGTGGCCATCCAGATTTATGCAACCAAGATGCAGCTGCTGAATAAAAGTTGTTGAAGACTAGTGTTTGAAACAAGAGTTTTGTTCAGGGTGGATAAGTGGAATTTGTCCACTTCCCCATCAAATTACAGCAAATAAGGCAGCTGCAAAAGGTGCTTCTGTTTCCCTGATATCCAGAGGAAGGGTAAATATTGAGAAAGGCCTTCTGCCAACACTCTACACCCAATGCTTACAAAAAGCTTTCTAGGCTACTGTGGAGAGTATAGAGGATGGCCTTGACGAACAGAGAGAAGATCTGTTACCAAGGCAATGATCAGATGAATGTAACTTAAGGCCATACCAAGAAAGAGATTTACAAAAACACCTCAGACAGACTTTCTCCCCCCCTCCCCCCAGTTCACATGAAAATAAAACAGGGAGAAGGGGAAGCACATTCAGACTTGCAAGACTCCGTTACTATAGCAGTACTAATAAATGTAGCTTTAGGACTACACAGTGCCTGTTTCTTAGTCAGGTCTACCTTATAGGGCTGGCAGCCACTCACTCTACAGCATGGCATGAATCAAACTGATATTCAAGAGCTGGAGTGGTGTATATGCAGTGTCCATCATCAGAAGGTTGGGTTTGCACAATCTCTTGGTCCTGTTAGTGACCATTCTGAGGCTCACTGATAAATCTACTTGTGAGGAAACATGCATATCATATACACACAATAAAAAATAAGTAGCTACAGAAGTTGGGTTCCAGTGTCCTCCAGAGTCTCTCAGACTCTCCCCAACAACTGGACCAAACAGCTGGTCTCATAGCAGACTTGCCAGACCAACTAGGGCCAAGTAGATCATTGACCTGATCTCCAGTCCCAACCAGGTCATCTCAAGCTGCCTCCTTCATGCACCATAGTTGAAGAAAATCAAGTTTTATTTATAGATGTGGCAATATCAAATTACATTAAAGTAACTCAAAAGGAATTGGACAAGAGTGTAAAATATTGGGACATAACAATTGGAATACAGAGGTTTTGGGTTAAAATGACAAACACTTCCCCATGATTATTGGAGAATTAGAAGCTATAACAATGTAATTGTCCAAACAGCTCACAAAATTAGAACTATTTGACCTCACAACATTACATGTACAAAAAACAGCTTTGCTAGAGCTTCATATAGATTACAGTGGTATTTGGACAGTTCTTAGGCTTTGGGATAAAACAGTTGACCCTAAATTGCCTGCATTTGCTGAGTATTCTTCAGAAGAGATGATGATAACAACAACATCAATAAATAGTAGTAGTGCAGTAATATATAATAACAGTATTTCCATGCCATGGTGAGAATGGAGATGTGGCCAGATGACCACATCTGTTAAAGTGGACTGTAATCCATTAAAATTGTTTTTTAAATAGTCCCCACTTAAACTGTTTGAGCCATAAAAGAAATGCTGATTCCACATGGGTCCCTGTATATTTCTCCAAGATCAAGTTGCTGCTCCAAGGGACATTTAAAATCAGCAAAATAGTGCAATGAGAAAGGGTTCTCCAGAGCCTCAAGGAAAAAAAAAATAATAATAAAACATTGTGTCACATCTTGAGAAATCCTGAGAATTAGGCCACAAGGTATTATATGGGTCAGAAAAGTCCAATATCTATATTTACAGAAGGCTGTGCTCTCTACATTCACCTTGACCAGGTAGAGCCCTCCAGATCTATTGAATGATGACCCCCATGATTCACAGTATGTTGGCTGATAATTATGGGGGTTGTAATCCAACCCCCACTGGATTACAATCTAGGTCACTAGATTGGGACACAACCAACAAAGTGTGCGATTTGTGTCATTAGCACAATGATGTCATGAAGGTACATCAACATAGGTACTTCTATGGATGCCTGTGTCATAACCATCTTATTTTGGTTTTGGATACCTTTCAGATAATCTTCTTGCATAGCTTCCAGTACCTCAAAAGAATTTGTTCAGGATCATTTTGATGGGCTGAATTCAAAATTGTATTTTAGGAGGATAAAAGACCCATACATTTACTCTTGGATAATAAAAAACAATGCTCATTAGATATCTGGAAAGTAATGTGAATGACCTCTACTTCTCATCCTCCTTTTGAAATGTCCTGGGCACTTGTTTCATTTGAAACTTAACTTGGATGTGCCCTAAAGTATCATAGTGGAACTGTAAAGTTAGAGTGGACTTTAAATGTTATCTAGTTCAAGCTCCTGCCAAAGCATATAAAGATAATATGTGGCTGAATTTTTACTGAATTATGTAATATATTCATTATATGGAACTCTGAGATAATGTTACATATATCCACTTTCATATGATAAGTCAATGATAACTTAATTTAAACAAAGAATCCAGACTCAAAATCATTAAGTCAGAATTGAGTTTCCAGACTTGGCCAAAGTTTAACATGACTGCAACAGGACTACATCTTCTATTGGTTACTCAGATAAAAAGGGATGCCAACAATAATACACTGTTCCAACAGCAGAAAGTTGTAATCAGTGTACAACCTATTATTCTCTATTACTTTAAATGGAACCATTTTTAATACATTGTGATTTGTGTCATTTTTAAATTAAAATATTCAGGGGGGGGTGTATTATTAAAGAAACAGGCTTTCTAATTATCCAAATTGTTTTTGTCATCCTTTGCTCCTGATTCTCATCTTGAGACCAGCTAACTTTATTTTGAGAAGCTTGTAGAAAGTAATAAAGAGGGGGGAAATGTAGTGGTCAGCTTCTTAAGAAGTCTACTACAACTAATTCTAATAATTCCATATCTCAAGGAGGTCTTTGTTCAAAACAGGTGGAACCCTAAGAGAAGCTTTGAAAACATATTCTGGGTAGTTGTCTGCTAGAACTAGATATATTCATTATCACAGACCTTAGATCTTCCAATGTATAAAACATTTGAGCATCAGCATGCATAGTTACCCATTTATTTAAAGGCATAGAGATGTTTTAAAGAGAATAATATCTGTCATCATGTTAAAGTATAGTATTAAAATCTGTTCTAAAGGGAGAAAGACAAGGGCATTGATTTAAACAGATCTTCTCCTTTGAACTGTCTTAGGCAGGGAATAACAAAGTGATTATGATATGACATAAGGGTCTGTCTGTTATCTCCACCAATAGAAAGGAGAGTAGGAAAGGATTCACCAGTAGGAAAAGATTCTACTGTGCCCATAGAAGGTTCACTAATGGAAGGTAACCACAGCCAGGTTCCCTTTGCAGTAGCAAACAGGGCTATGAAATGCTTTTTCAGGAGCAGCATCAAAATAATTAAGAGCTGCCTTTGGATCGGTAGCATCCAAAGCAATGCAAACCTTGAACTTGCTCCCAAACTGTTTTCAGTGGGAAAGTAGGAAGAAAAGGTCAGCTGAGTTGAAAAGTTAGGCAACACTACTTCCATGTTCACTTTCTGTATTGGCTGACGAGAACCAGCAGGACTTCCAAACTGGGATTATACGTGCCACATCATTTCCCCCTTCCCAAACCTAAAAGGGCTACTTTGTAAACTGTCTAATTCCCATTAAAAGCCCTGAGCAGCTTCTGAGCCATTTTTGTTAATGCCCATTTCCAAACAAAAACCCAAATGGCTTTTACTCAATTGATTAAGCTCAGTTGTGTAGCATCTTAAGCAACAAGACACTGTCTTCTTTTGCATATTGCCATAACAATGGGACAGCCACTATGCAATTTATATTAAACCCCAAAGTTTATACATTTACATTTATAAAAACATTTAACCCATTTTCCAGTGCTAAAACACAGATCCCAAAGTTAGGTGTTTTGCATATTCCTAGTTTCTAAGAGGGACAATAATACCTTAAATCTAGCTGCATAGTGTAGCTGATACTGGGTGGATGGGGGGCACATGGATGAATAGGTGGAGGAAACAATTGCACTACCAGATGGTGGTGAAAGAAAACCTTGTTTAGATTAGTTTTATAGATTTTATAGGTTTTATGTTCATCGTTTAATGTTATATTTTATTCAAATTTATATAGATGCTTAACTGTATTTTACTCTATTTTGTATTGCTATCTGATTGCCATTGACCAAAATAAAGTATATTTATCTACCTAAGGAAAACTGTAAGATCTGAGGTTGAGAGTCAGCCAATTAAGTTGATTGAGGTACTCAAGACACCAAAGGAAATAGGTGGGTGCAACAGTGTTAGCTCATTGCAAGTAACATGAACCCTCTAGAGTAGTGTTTCTCAACCTTGGGCTCTTGAAGATGGATGGACTTCAACTCCCAGAATTCCCCAGCCAGCCATGCTGGCTGGGGAATTCTGGGAGTTGAAGTCCACCCATCTTCAAGCGTCCAAGGTTGAGAAACACTGCTCTAGACTGTTTGAGCACGGTATTTTTTCTGTGATGGCTGGTCAACAGTGCAGTATATTCTCCCTGATACACTTCAAGACCCAACTGTAATAACTAAGTTTAAAGACCTGCCTCTGATTTCAGTTCAGATAAAACTGCCCATACCCTAAGTCTACAAAGATCAAGTAATGCATATACTGAATTTGTCCTGTATATTACTATTTCACCACTGTAGTTTGCTATTGCCACTTGCTGATGATTAATTATTTGTTAACACATTCCTATTTCTATCTATAAAATAGTACAGAAAATAAGGATCAAGTAAAATAATAACTATTTGGCTTAATTAAAAATCAATATACAAAGTGTTTTGTTTCTTAAATACATTAAGTTGGAACTACTCTATCATTATGACCATGATAAATTAGCCTGCCACTCATGATATCTCAGTGGGCTAAAGAAGGAGTAGAGGCTCACAAACAAAGTGTGAACCTTAAGAAAGAACATTCATCTTTTTGGCATCTTTAAAATGATGTATCTAGTTCTGTAACTATTACAGAGACGTCTATCTGGGGGCTTTTCACTCAGATTGCTTCAAATCAAAATTGAACATTGGGAGACTCAGCCTTTTTGTGGGGGGGGGGGATGGGGAGGTAAGATGAAAATGCAAAGAGCTGGTGAGATGCTGTTGCCCCAAACTGTTACAGAGCCATTTCTTTTCCCTGGGTTGAATTTACTTCTCTTTTCAGAGCCATCATGGGAAAAGGCAGCACAGGCCCAAGAAGCAAAAAACATGAGGGGAATGGAGGATTTAGTGTCTTCCTGCTTGTCAGGGTGTCTTAAGATAGTCATAAACTTGCTGGAGCTTCACAGAGACTCAACATGATACAGCTAGAGCTAAATCTTTATTGTAACTCAAGAATGATACAAACAGTTGGTAGTAACTGAGCTGTTCAAGTTCATTCCTATACCTATGTCTTCCTTGGTTTCAGTTCCAGCTTCCCCTTTTCCTTATCTGCCTCTGGGTAACAGTAATCTGGTTGCTTGTTTCCTAAACTTACACAATAAGCAGCAATTGCCTGTTTATATACTCTGTATTTCTACTCTGGGACTCTTGCGATTAACAAAGCTAACACTGCCTATGCTTTGCTTTACATTGTCCTATCCCTCCTCTCCCTTTCCATCCCTCTTTGCATAGATTTGGGGGCAGACTCGATTTTACCATCTAGGTATGCTGTCATCATATTTTGTTTCATTTTGATTTAACCCCAACGATCAACTGGGAGAATTTGAAACAAAAGCAAACATACGAACAAACAAAAATAAGTAGAGTGAGTATCTGAAATGTGTAGGAATCAACTTTATAATTTATGTTAAAAGGGGGGAGGAGAAGGAGAAGGAGAAGGAGAAGGAGAAGGAGAAGGAGAAGGAGAAGGAGGAGAGCATATCAATTAGGCTAAATTGGACCTTCTATTTTAAACAATTGGAAAGCTATGAAGAAAAGATAAAATGTGAAATGAGGAAGCATCAGACAGAGCAGGAATCCTTCATCTTTAACCCATGTACTACTTTGCCTTTCTCAACCTGTCTATAAGCCTGGTTGCAACAGAAAAGCAACACACTTTTTGCAATGGAAATTTTCAATGGAAAAGCAACAGGCAGGAGATGGTTAACCCTCCTTGCTCATCTGACACACTTGACACCTAGTAGGTATTTGGCAGACACTTGAATTTCTAAATCTGGACTGCCACTATCCAACTTCTTCAGACAAAGGCTCATCCTCACATCCCTCTAGCCGTGGCATGGTTGCCCTGCTAAACATTGCCTTAATCAATCCCTATCCCACCACAGAGGCAGCTGCCCATTCAAGTTTAGGTGCTTTAGTTTAAAAATAGTGTTTTCCCTCTTCTGACATGTCCTGCTATACAAAGGTCTGCAAAGCCTTAATGATGGTGTGGTCAATGACCTGGTCAGGGGATGAGGTTTGCCCACCTCTTATTGATATTTGTAGGCAAGACCCCTTCCTTCTGCTCACTGGGGGTTTTCCTCCATCACCATTTTGTCTTGGGCTGCAGGAGAGACCGGAATCTAGTTCTTAGTTATATATACATGCGTGCATGCATCTGTGAGCGCAGTTAGTAATATTCGTGATGGCTTTTAGCTGGAGAACCTTCCCAGACACTTGGGAAGAGGTTCTTTCAGAGGTCTGTGATTGAATGTGGGAATGACAGGAACCAGCCAACTCTCTTCATTTCTGTCACCCTCCCAGGTCTAGCAGCACATCCCCAGATTGCTGGGTCTCAGAGAGGTAGCAAAGAAAGGAAAGAGGGGAAGCTGGCTCTTTCCCCAGTAAGTTTGCAGTTCACTTTTGTTCAACTGGTATTTAACATTTGGAAGGAAGCAATTTATCATGACAGTGCCAGCCACATGCCTTTCACCCTTGACATTTCAGCACTCTTCCTCACCCACAATAAATGGGAAATGGCTTTGAGTATGCATATATTTCTATTTTTATATGGGATATAGCTAAAATGTAGATTGAAACCAGCTTGGAATTAGCAGAAGAAGCACCAACCATCTGCTGTATTAAAAAAATATAGGCACCTCGCTGGATGCGTGCTTTCCCCTGCAACCATATTTATATCAGAAGAAAAATTTTGTAACAAGCAGGTCTTGGCAACAGATTTTCCCCATTGGATTTATGCATAGACTTCTAACATTTACAGGGACAAAAATGGAATATTGATATGCCATATACATTCTTAAATTATAGGGCAGCTCTCAGGATTCTACAGTTTACTTTGGATTTACTTATTTTGTTTTCTATTTGAAATGATAGTGCAAACGAGATTTTGCATCTAATTCAGAGATAACCGTCCCCCCACCACTTAAACACTTTTTAAAAAATGCAAAATATATTTTCCATTCATAGGGAGAATGTGACATGGCCTTAGCTCTGATACTGGACTCTGAAGATGGGTAAATATTAAATATATTATACTGCTATTTCTGGTACTTAGAGAAGTCAATTTTCTATCTCTGTAAAACAAGATTTTAGAGAATTGAATTGCCTTTTTATGATAATATTGTCCCATGATAATTTTCTAACTCTGCTTTTTAATTTGAATTCATTCCTGCCTAGACATGCTAGGATGAATGATTAACTCTACATTCAATTTGATTTCCTAAAAATAATTAAAACTCAGCTTGGTGCAATTTGTTTATGGAGATGCAATTCATTTTTGTTTATTTTTATTTTTGTAATTTTCAGAAACAACCTTTATAAAAATATAATCTGAGAGTTTACATGACAAAGCATGCAGCACAGTATTCAGTCAAAGATAAGATTCATTTTTCTTCTCGGTAGTATTCCCTAGTCATTTGTGGCCTATTTTTAAATTCTGATTTTTTTTTTTAATGAAGATTTTCTCTATTGTTTCAAAGGCAAGATGAAGAAAGGCTATTTCTCCACTGGGGTGTATAAAAGCTATTGTTAAATGTTTCAGATTATGTTATGAAAACAACCCTGGATGTAATGTGCCTGGAAAATATGTCAATGGCATATTAGAAGAAGCTGCTTAAATACATGTTAATTGGGTCTGTGCTTCATTACCCTTGCTACAGATGGATTTATTAACCTTTGAGATGGGAAGTCATTCCCCAGATTCAGTTATCCATTTGTATGGATCCACAAGTAGGTAAAAGCATGCTCAACATCTTGATGTTGTCACGATGAGGAGCAGGTATCATAAGTCCTATTTTAAGAGTTCAATATTCCATTCATTTAATCCCACCAAGAAAAAGCAAAATGAGGATCATTGTTGCACAGAAGACAAAACCATCCCACCATGATGACAAATGGCTGGATCTGAATTTATGTTTTGTTTTTTTTCATGAGAGGGAAATTGTACAGATACTGCACTCTATCCCAACGGACTTTACAATATGCAATCCTTATAATGGCTGAGTCAAGAAATCCTCTGTAAGTTGAATGCAGTCTTACAAATAATTATCACCTCACCTTTGGGTCCAGTCCTAATCTCAGCTACTGATGAGTGAAAGGTATTAGAATACAGTAGAAAAGCTCCTTAACTGGCAGAAGAAAGCTCTGTTAGTATAAATCTAGTGACCATGGAGCTCTGAAATGAGATATTCTTGAATGGGTCAGGATTCTCCTTCCTTTCAGAGGCTCCAGAAAAATGCCTTTCACCTTTGCAAACCTAGACCTCTTGACAGTGTGAGAGAAAAAAAGTAAATCTACCCTCTCAGTTTAATTTAGTTTGATTTATCTTACAATTTAGAGACCATCTGACATCAGAAGACTCTGGGTTGCTTGCAACTTTGAAAGCAAGAAACAATAATTAAAAAAACATACCTCATAAACATCCAGAAAAAATGATCCATAACAGATTTTTCAAAAAATCCTATAAGAACTCAACCCAGCCCCCCACCTCCACCATAAGGTTGGAAGAACTCCCAGGTTTTCAGTGACTTTCTGACATTATGATGGTGGGAGCCATATGGATTTCTGGGGGATGCTATTCTACAGAGCAGGCGCCCTGATATAGAAGGCACACTTCATAGGTCCTGCTACATGACATTGCCTAATCAAAGAGACATGGAATAGGTCAATCTTACTGGACAGGCAAAAGTTATTAGAGATATGCTATCACTCAAATAACTAGACCTTATGCCATGAAGAGCTTTATGGGTGGTAACCAGCACCTTGAATTATGCATGGAAGCCAGGTGGCAGCCAGTACAGCTCTGGAGCAGTAGTGTCACACGAGCATACTGCAACATACCCATTACTGCCTGAACCTCTGCATTCTGGATCAGCTGCAGCATTCTGCTGCTTCAAAGGCAGACCCATGTAGAGAGCATTGCAATAGTCCATTGTGAAGTGACTAGGGCATGAGTGACCATCTGGAATCCAGGAATGGGCATAACAGGCACACTAGATGAACCTGTGCAAAGGCTCCCCTAACCATAGCTGCTACCTGCTCTTTGAGCAGGAGCTGTGAGTCCAAGACACCCCATCTAACTGTGCACCATCCAAGACTAGAGGTAGAAAGTCCCCTGAACCAGGGGCCCAAATGCCCACAGACACTTGGTTTTGGGAAGATTGAGCCCGAGATCCAGATCCACATAGCCTCCAGACACTGGGACAGGTTATCAACATCACTTGGATGGCCCAGGGTTGGGTATCATCAGCATAATGATGATACTGAATCCCAAACTAGTGGATCAACTCACTCAGTGGTTTCATGTAGATTTTAAAGAGGAAAGGCGAAAGCATTGAGCACTAAAGCACCTCACAAGTGTGGGCCTGTGAACTTTTTCTCTATCAACACCAACTGGAATCAACTACAGAGAAAGAAGAGAACCACTGTAACATGGTGACCCCTGCTCCCAATCCCTGCAGCCAGTCATGACTGACTGTATTGAAAACTTCTGAGAGATCAAGGAGCAGCTGAAACTGACTGAAATAGGTCCAGATAATCCATTTCTTCCAGCATCGTCTGAAGCTGTTGCCTGCCACTTTCTCAACAACCTTACCTAAAAAGGGAAGGTTGAAGACTGGATGAAGATTGTCCAGGATCATTAGGTCAAGCAAAGTCCTCTTGAGGAGGAGGTACATCACCACCTCCTTTAAGGCCAGAGGAACCATCCTCTCCCTCAAGGAAGCCAACACCGCCTTGAGAACCCAACCTCATGTCATGTCATTGGAGATTTAGCAACTCCAGAGGGACTTGAATCTAATAAGCAGGAGACTGAGCTAACAGTTTGAAAGAATTTGTCCACTTCAGCAGGAGTCACAGACTCAAACTCAGTCTAGATAACCCCAGAAGGCCATGTCCCAGGCACTTCAACAGGAGTTACACAGTCAGGATCCAGCTCTGGGAGGATCTAAATAACTTTATCTGCCAGCTGGCTAGAATATTCTTCAGAGAGGCCTTGCAGATGTTCCTGCAATTCATCCCTCCCCCAGCAAAGATTGAGTCTTCTTAAACATGGCTGTCAGATGGTTATTGGCAGATGCAATAAGGGAAGAAAAATGTTTCACTGCCTTTATCTCCATTGTCATGAGCCACGATTCAGAGTCTGACCTGACTCTGATTCTGACAATGTTGCTCCAGCTGAGCCTGTGAAATGTCAGCCTCAGGAATCATTAAGCCATGATGCATGAGGCTGATCAGCCACAGGCATCTCCTGATCAGCTGGGGCAATCAGATGACAAGGGGTGACTCCAAGCCCTAGACCAGATGCATGCAGAGGTGAGCAGAGCAGCATCAATCAAGGAGACTCCTTGCAAGGCAAAGAATGAGGCCTGAATAATTTCAGCCAGCTGCCAGCAGAGAGATTTATGTAGCTTGCTTTGCCTTTAGTCTCTGTTGGAAACAACTGTTTGAAAACCTAGCTCGTGTCTTGTGTGTATCCTGTTCTTGAATTCCTGACTTCTGGACTGTCTGACTACCCAATTTGGCTTCATGACTTTTGGCAGTGTAATTATACAGTGGTACCTCTAGTTGCGAACTTAATCCATTCTGTGACTCTGGTTGCAACTTGAGTTGGTCTCAAGTCGAGGTAAAGTTTCCCATAAGGTTCAATGTAAATACGGTTAATCCGTTCCGCCCTCCGAATTTGGTCGCACCACGAGGCAAATTTCCCCATAAGGTTCAATGTAAATACGGCTAATCCGCCCTCCGAATTTGGTCGCACCCCGAGGTAAATTTCCCCCATAAGGTTCAATGTAAATACGGCTAAACAGTTCTGAAACATATGCATTTTATTTTTAAACCTCAAAAACCTTCCAAACGCCACAAAAACCTTCCAAATGCCACAAAACACACCACAAGCCTCACCGAACGTCTCCTTGCTACCACGATCTCGCCCACAGGAAGCCGCGACCACGTGGCAGCAGGGAAAATGGCTGCAGATCCGGTTCATAAGTAGAGGCGGAGTTCACAAGTAGAGGCAAATTTTTGGGGCCGGAGCTGGTCGTATCTTGAAAAATTCGTAAGGAGGGGCGTTTGTAATTAGAGGTACCACTGTACTACTCTTTTGCTTCTTGGACCGCAGGTGGTACTTTACTTTGTTAAGTCTTGATTTACAACTTGTCTTCTGTTATCTGTTTCTGCTCCTTGGCAACTGTGTCTACTACCTTGAAACAAAATAGTTATGGTGTGATCCTGTATATGGGCTCTTACTTGTGTACAATCAGATTTGCTCTTTGTCTTCCTCCAACCTTGCTCTAGGGATCTCTTCTGGTGCTTTAATTTCTTGGAGGTCCTCCAAAAACCACAGACACTCTAAGATCAGCACACAGGGAGAGGCCACATGGTGGCAATACAGTTCAAGGCCTCCAGCACCAGCCAATTTCAGGCTGCAACTAAGGTGTTGGCTGAACTGCCCACCGAGTCTTTATGGAAAACCCCAAATTCTTTCTGGAACCCAATAGGGTCCAAAAGTCACCTGGGGTAGGCTAATCTAATAGGCCCTGTTTTTTACTTAATAGCCTCCTTCCCCTAGGTAGGATTGTTTTTCTTGCCAGTTTTTTTTCAACTGGCCTTAGGCATACGATTTTATTGATTTTATATATATATGGTAGTCCTTCGGGTTTGAAGAAGACACACTGTTGTCAGCTCATCTGTGGACATGGAGGTGGCTCTGCAGTCCCAGTCTAGAAGCACAGAGTCTAGCACAATGGGGACACTGGAAGTCCATTGTTGTAGTAACCATGGGAGTTATTCTGTGACACTGCTCATGGTTTTCTATCAGTTTTTGGTGGTACCTATCTTCAAAGCTGGTAGAGGCTTCATAGCACAGGGCTCACCAGAGGGTTCTGACAGCAGCCGCAGCATCTAGTCCCTTGGCTGGATGTCACAGTGGTGCAGGGTTTGTTTCACAGTATCTTTGTAGCACTTGCATGGTCGACCTTGAGGTCTCTTCTCAGACTCCAGTATACTATAGAGCAATTGGCAAGGCTTACAGTGGTCATCCATTCTGATGACATGTCCCACCCACCACATCTGGGCTCTGATAATTAGGGACAATTCTGGTGGACTCTGTGTGATCCAAGACTTCCAGGTTGGAGACACCGTCTTGCCAACAAATGCCAAGGATGGAACAGAGAGCGCATGTGTGAAATTTCTCCAGTTGTTTGATGTGCCTTCGGTACAGAGTCCAGGATTCACATCCATATAGGAGAAAAGGGATAACTACAGCTCTATAAACTTTCAGCTTTGTGGAGATATGGATGTTGTACTGATTGAGCACTCTAGTATGCAGCTGCCCCAGTGCCTGGCTGGCCTTACTGATCCTGGAGTCA
Organism: Python bivittatus; assembly: GCF_059951505.1. NCBI lineage: Eukaryota > Metazoa > Chordata > Lepidosauria > Squamata > Pythonidae > Python > Python bivittatus. The sequence goes on along the minus strand of NW_028277124.1, from coordinate 5,328,796 downwards.
ATTTCTTTGCCTAAAGACCCATCGCTTGAGATGATGCTTCCCAGGTATTTGAAGTTGTTTACATTTGTCAGATGGGTGTCGTCAACAGTGATTTTTAGTTCTACAGGGTTAGTATTTGGCATGGGCTGGTAAAGTACTTCAGTCTTGTTCAGGCTGATAATCAGGCTGAAGACCATAGCAGTGCCTGAGAATTTGTTCAGCATCAACTATAGATCACTGTCTTTGTACCATCAGCAAAGAGGGTTTCTTGGATGACTGCATGGAAATGCTTCATTTGTGTGTTCAAGTGGTGCGGGTCAAAGAGAGAGCTGTCCAACTGGTATCTGATGTACACTTCCTCCTTCAGACCCTGAACAGCCTGTGACACCATGGAAGCGAAGAACAGCTTGAATGGGATTGGGGCAGCACACAATCCTGTTTTAGCCCATTGGAAATGGCAAATGCAGCTAAAGTATTACCATTATAAAGAATCTGTTCTGTCATTCCATCATGGAGTAGCTGAATCAATTCATGAATTTTCTCAGGCATCCATAACATCTCAGGATGATCCAGAGAGCCTCCCAGTTTACTGTGTCAAATGCCTTTGTCAGGTCAATGAAGACAAAGAAAAGAGGCTTGTTCTGTTCAGTGCACTTCTCCTGGACTTGCCTCACAGCAAATATCATGTCTGCTGTTCTCCGTTCTGGCCAAAAGCCACACTGTACCTCTTGGAGGTTCCTTTCCAAGGCAGTGACAGGTTTGTTCAGGAGAATGCAGGCAAATAACTTGCCTGCAATGGACAGCAGTGAAATGCCCCTGTAGTGTCCACAGTCTGATTTGTTTCCCTTATTTTTGTAGAGGGCCACAACGAGGGCATCGCAGAAGTCATCAGGCATCTCCTCTGTGGTTATGATCACATAAATGTTATTTTAAAAACATTAAATTACTGGTTTGAAAATTCAAAAATAATACAGGAATAATACAGGAATCTGGGTTTTTCTTTTCATCTCTCCAATGGACAAATCCTGCATTGATGCAGAGACTACCTTTTGGAAAATGAAAGTAGGATTTCAGCTATTTAAGATAATGAATAAAATAATTTCATTCTTCATTCTTCTTCTGTAGCATGAAATTGCTTTTTCCTCCTTCTCTATAAACACTCTTACATGCTTTTGTCTAGGGGATAAGAGGAAACTGATTATTTCTGCCTCTGAAAAGAAGAGCTTAACTAATTGCACAGAAAAATGCAATGTGGTACGGTTTGGGTTGTGCAAGCAAATTAGAACTTCCACCTCTAAATTAAAGGATTTGGTAAAGGGAGTGAAGCTTCTTATTGACAAAATTGAACCCACAGTATAAACACACCCTTTTTATGACAATTGCTATAGATGTCTCTCTTCAGTCCAGATAAATATTTGGTGCTCCTTTGGTATAATGATGATTTGGCCATTAGTTTCCTTAGGCAATCGACTAATAGAGGCCCGGGAAGGAAGCAGCAAAGTTTTCTAAAGCCCCCTGCACACTGCTTCAATCTAACCTCCATCATTCCCAAGCAGGACATCTATAGACCTGCTGGTTGGTGATGACAGGAACTGTAGTCCCATCTCTCTGGAGAGCAACAGCCTGGAAAGCTTGCTAAGAAGTGGTTAGAAGATTGCCTCCACCACAAGGAGCAATCTTCTTGCCTGAAAGAAAAGGAGCACTAGCAATGGGAAAGCGTGCTGCTGTTTTGCTTGGTCCCGTGCATCAACCCCTCCTTCATTAATTTGGACATTAGGGTAGATTTGCTTACAGTCATCATGGAAGGAGGAATGCTTGCTGGATGTTTATTTCAGCTGAAGACCAAAGGTAGTTTTTCACTAGTTGCTGAGGCAAATTATGCTTGTTTAATGTCTGTTGGATACAGTGTCCCCTGCACCAAATTGTCTTTTCCATAGTAAGGAATAGAGAAGGGATCACCTGCTTTCCTACTGTTAATATCTATTTTGCTACTGCTATGTTTATAAAAGGGTTAAAGCTGGAGTAACTAAAGGCCACTTCCTTTGAGAGTGTCTATGCTAATTACCCATGTACTGTTTCCAGAAGTTCTGGAAAGTTGTGTACTTTTTGATATAGAGAGAGACAATTAGATAGTGATAATGTAAATTGTCATTAAGTCCTTTGCCATTTTATCTCTTGTCTACAGGTAGTCCTTGCTTACTGACTGCCTCATGCAGTGACTGTTCGAAGTTACGACAGTGCTAAAAAAATAAGTTTGCAACCAATCCTCACATTATGACTGTTGCAGCATCCCATAATCATGTAATCACCATTCCTATGCGTCACAACTGGCTTGCAACAAACAGAGTTAATACAGAAGACAGGAGTTAAATCATAGGTCGCAGTCCGGTGATTTTCCACTTAGTGACCATGTCACTTAATGGCCAAGTTGCTGATCCCAGTTGTGGTTGCTAAGCAAAGATTACCTGTATTTTTCATCTCTCGCTCTCTTTTTGTCTACCTTTTGTCCCATTTTCTAGTTGACTATTTTTGATGTTTGCTGATGTTTAATAAATAAATATCAAGCTTTTTTTTTTTTTTTTGATACCTGTACTAGTGGTTTGTGTGCTTGCCCTGATCTGATCTGGATATGGGGATTGTCTGGGAATGTACAGCGTGTAAACTAAATCTGAAATTACACACAGTAATTTTCCAACAATGTTTACAGGTTAAGACTATGCTTTGACTTTCTTCAAGCAGCTTGGAAGAAAGACTCAGTGTGCCTGGAAGAAGAAATCAGATCAGGATACCATCCTGCCTCCTGGGAGATATGGCATTAAATTAATTTATATTTTATTTTATAAACGTATGTGTCACTCTCTCACAAATGGCTCTAGAAGGCTTAATATGCAAATAGCATCTGTTGTGGCTGCATAAGAATGATCAAGATTGCTGAAAGCAGGAAAGCAGTACAACCTTTCTCTCCCTGTTGAAGTCCTGGTTATAATTATTTATCCAAAGTTACTCTTTCAATTAGAATTTTAAAACTCCAGTTGATGGCAATGGGAGTTTTCTTCCCCAGATACTTCAAGTAGCTGTTGATGAGTGATTTTCACGAGATCTGCATCAGGGAAGGCCATGGTTAAATTGCACCTTGCTGCTTGCAGTGATCCCTAATTCATCTTCCCTACTAACTATTTTCACTGGTGTTTTTAAAAACAAATTAATGATATATTTTTTAAAATTATCACGTAAGTTTGGTCTAGGAAGAAAAGGAGCTGAAGGGAGATCCAAGGATATGCACAGGGAGAAATGTAGGGTGTTCTCATTCCTGGGCTGACAGGACCTACAACATGCTCAACCTGCTGGACTGAACTGGATGGATAGAGACTATGGGGAGAAGACAGTTCCTTAGGTAACCCAGCCCCAAGCCATGAAGGGCTTTAAAGGTGATAACCAGCACCTTGAATTGCACCTGGAAACATACCGGCAGCCAAGGCAGCTCACTCAGTAGTGATGTTACACATGTCACAGATCCAACATCATTTACTACCTTTGCAGCCATATTTTGTACCAGTTGAAGCTTCCGAATGCTCTTCAGGGGCAGCTCCATGTACTCATCCAATCCAGATGAGAGATCATGAGGGCATGAGTGACTGTGAGGAGAGCCTCCCAGTCCAGGAATGGATGCAACTGGCGCACAAACCGAAGGTGTGCAAAGGCCCTCCTAACCACGGCTGCCACCTGCTCTTTGAGCAGGAGCCGCGGGTCCAAGAGGACCCTCAGATTGCTACCAAGTCTGTCTGTGGTGGTGCTACCCCATCCAAGACCAAAGATGGAAGAACTTTGGCATTGGAAGGCCTAAATACCCAGAGCCATTCAGTCTTGCCTGAGTTGAGTCAAAGCCCATTGTGCCCCATCCAGGCCCCTACAGTCTTCAGACACTGGAACAGGACATCCATGGTATGGATGTCCTGTCCCAGTCTCAGAGGGCCCAGGGTGGAAATATAAAGCTGGGCATCATCAGCATATCAATGGAACCTCACCCCAAACTGTTGGATCACCTCATCCAGAGGCCTCATGTAGGTATTAAATTGGAGAGGAGAGAGAACTGAGCCCTGGGGCATCCCACAAAGGAGGGGCATGGGCTGGATCTCTCCCCTGCATCAACACCAACTGGAACCAACCCCAGAGGAAGGAGGAGAGTCAGTGCAACACAGTGCCACCCACCCTCAACTCCCAAAGCTGGCCCAGAAGGATACCATGATCAATGGTATTAAAAGCTTCTGAGAGATCAAGGAGAGCAAGGATGGATGTACTACCTTTATCCCATTCCTGCCAAGGGTCATCCAAGAGTGCGGTCAATGCTGTCTCAGTCCCATACCCCAGTCTGTACCCTGACTGAAAGGAGTCCAAATAATCTGCTTCATTCAGGGCCCTTTGAAGCTGCCACATGACCACTCTCTCCACAACGTTCCCTAAGAAGGGAAGGTTGGAGACTGGACAAAAGCTGCCCAGATTGATTGGGTCAAGCAATGGTCCCTTGAGGAGGGGGCACACTACTGCCTCCTTAAGTTTTACATCTCTGTGTACGAGTCTCTGCTTTTCCCTTGTGTTGCATCTATGTGTGTTTGTGCATATAAGTGGGAGGCAGTGGGAAGCATGGGGCAAACTGCACATGCTCTGTTCTGGGGTGTCCACAAGGAGTTCATAGGTAGGCAGATGATAAAAGAAACTCTGCCTCTTTTGTATGTGTGTGGTGATGCTACTTGCATGTACAAAATGGAGGGAGCTTGCACCATCTACATTACGCTGCTTTCATTGTTTTGTTGAAGGCGCTGGATCCTGCAAATATCTTTGCTTTTACCACCCTAAATTTGGCCCACTTCTGTTCATTTTTTGGAGAGTTATCCTGCTGACAGACAGAAAGACAGATAGAGCTCTGAGCCCCTTTACATAATGTCTTTCGAGTGTTTCATTGCGTTGGAAAGATTTTTTTTTTTAAGGATGGGAAGTGGAATCATGTGTCTTTGGAATGTTCATCCTATAAAGAAAGTGATGTTCCTAGAATTTCCTCCCTTTGAAAAAAGTGGGTTATATCTCTGCAGAACAAATACCACTTGCTTTGTGGTTTTTAGTCTTGTCATGCTCTGCATGCTTTCCCCACCTTGTTACCTTCTGGATGGAGATGCATTATGATTTTTAAAAGGAAAGAAAAAAATATTGTACAGTAGTGCAATCTCTGAAATCAAAATAGTGTGTGCAGTGGAGCAGCATAAGAAGAAATTCATTCCCATCCTTTCCCCATTACTGTCTCAAAACAAATAAGTTTATAGGTTTTATAAAGCTTGACAAAACTGTAAATGAGCAGATATGCCAAACGCAGTGATGGCTCTACCATTCCCCTTGAAATATCCAAAAACCCATTAGTTATCGTCAGTTACTGTGACAGAGAAAACCATAGAAAGCACAGGAAAAACAAAGGAGGAAGATGCCAAATGCAGGGAAGGGCCATCCACAGGGTATGATCAAAAGAGTTGAGCCGGTGACCACAATGGTTCAATCAAAGCTCCGCCTATTTTTTATGCACAGACGTAAAAATAGGCGGAGCTTCAGTCACACCACGTGGTCACCATGTCAACTTTTTTTACCTTACCCTGTGGACACCCATGTACAAGGAAAAGAAAGCAGCGGAGTGCCTCTAGCAATATACTGAGTGAGCTCCATACCCTTCTGAGTGTGTCCTTCAAATCCACCATGTATAATATGAAAAATACACAATCATATTATAAGCCAAGAATATCACTTTCATAATAACAGTGTGGAATCAATTCTCACAATGGTTAAAAAAGATTAAACAGCTAGAATAGAATTACAATTTATTACAATCACAGACCAGAGTTATAGATAGAAGCACATTAGAAAATAAAAATAAATAAAAACAAAACACGATAAAAAATACATTACAAATGGTGGTGGGCAAAGTCTGTCTGATTTTACAAGCAGTATAACAAAATTTGGCTATGTTCAAAGAGACTGAATTGTACTGATCTGATAAGAACTGTACATAAAAAAGATCAGAGTTTCCCAGAGGTTTTACTAGGTAAGAAATTATAAGGCGGGTCCTGGGATCCTTATCGAGGGTACAGGATAACAGGATGTGAGCTGTGGTTCCAATAGCCCCTTGTCCACAGGGGCACCAAATTAGCTCATAGGGGACTTTTTTATATCAGCCCTCCAAAACTGCTGTGGGGAGAGTGTTGAAGTTAGTGCTCTTGGAATTTGGAGACTGTTATGTGATGAAAGCATCTCACTGGTTTGTAAAAGGGGGCTTGACTGCTCAGAAAAACGTCCTTGGGTAGAGCAGGCTGGTCCTGTTGGGCTTCCAGGTCTTTGATACATGGCTTGAGTGCACTGAGCACACCCACATAGCCCATCATTAAGAACGCCTCCCTGGTTTAAGGCATGTTTTACTTATATCTGCTGTAAAAGAAGTCAGAAATCTTTTTTTGTTGTTGTTGTATTTCTGCTTTTTTCTTTCTTTTTCTGGACTTTTGCTTTCTTTCTTTCTCTTTATTCTTTCTTTCTCTTCTCTTTCTTGATTATTAGTTCTTGTTAGTTTTTATCTTTCTGTTTTTTAAAACTTAATAGTCATTACAGGACAAGAATGCCTCCCTGGAAAAGCCGAGATGATGGAGTTTTTGTGAAATTGCCCTGCTCCATATTGATTTGTAATTGTCCTCAATATGGAAAGAACTCAAACCTGTGAGAAAAACCAATAAGTTCATCCAGTGTCCTCTGATGCAGGTCTATGCACCCATTTCAACTTTAGTCGGCCCTGCCTCCTTCTTAATACTACGTTTGGAAACCAAGGGGCTACTTGGAAAATAACCCTTAGGAATTTAGATTGGACCCTTTCAAGAGGAGTAAAGGAGGTGTAAGGTCCTCTCTGGGCACCAAACAGTAGTTGCACAAGAGCCTTAGCTGAATACAGCTTCAGTGCTGCTGGGATATGCTGTGCTTCTCTGGTGAAATGAAAGGATTTACAGTAATTGCAGGTACTGTTTTTGGAGCATTTTGTGTAACATGATTTTAGTGTGCCTTGCATTTGTTAGAACTGTGGAAAACCATGCCCAGATATTTAAAGGATTTCACTTGTTCAGTACTCTGGCCATTTACCCTCCAGGTGTGCAGTTTAGGTCTCTATGCAAAGATCAGGATCTTAGTTTTGTTATACTTGATCTCGAGTGCTTCCTCAGAGCAATAAATGACCAGCGCACTCAGGGCTTGTTTAAGTCCCATTGAAACTGAAACCTATTATGAAAAGGGATATTCAAATTACATTTAGCAGGTTGATTGTGCGGGGGGGCCTTGGATTTGCCTGGTAAAACTCAGACCGAGAACAATCTGCTTGATTGCTGTCAGCGAGGTTACTATAAACGAAAAACCAAATACTCCAAGTCATTCCATGTCTCAAAGCAGATAATATTTGCAAAAAGGATTGTTATGATATCTAATAATCTTATCTAGTAAAGTTTGCTTATCTAGCAATAAATATTTATCTAGCAATAAAAAGTGAAAAAAAAACCACGCTAAATCATCCCTGAGGTTTACGTGGACCATCTTCCTGATCTCATAGGAGCCAACCAGATGCCTGTGGGAAGTCCACAAACAGGGCATGAAAGCAATTGCACTCTTCGGCTGGGCTAGCATGGAAAAACTGGTGCAGGGGAAGAAGAAGGAAAGGCCGATAGCACACGAAGTGATAGAGTACATGGAGCTGCAGGAATACACCTGTAAGAATTGCATCATGCCGCAAGAAGAAGGACAGCTTGTAGATCTTTTATCCCTAGTGACACCAGCTTTTGGCTATGACTCAGTGGAACATAACAGTGAAAACAAAAACCTTGCTTATCCAATATGGGAGTCATTGATGTATATAACCGTGTATCTCATGTTCATGTAGCAAGAGGCAAAATACTTGGTGAAACAAAGTGTTAATGTTTATTTGGTTGATATACCTGGATAGACTAAACATATTTGGTAACTTTAAAAAAAAGCCCTCAGTCCACTAAATAGAATTTGTTCATCCCATGTTCCACTTCGTTTTATTACAGTATAGTCCCCAAGTTATATTTGAATACGCTTGCCTCAATAAAAATAATTCTCTGCTCCTTAGAGATAGCTCCCCAGCTTCCAAAATAATAGCAATTTTAGATTAGTTTTCTTCTTCAGCTCATAAATATGACCACAATGTTTCATCCGGCCAAGTTTGGTTCAGCCACGCAAGAAAAGGGAAACTGCTGTTGGATCTCATTTTGTTAAGGGCCCTTGCTACAAGCTTTAGTTAAAAATCTGCCAGCAACAGTTAATTTTAATTAATCACTTATTTACCATCCAAGCTATTGTCAGTGAAGGTAGAGATACTTCAGTGCAATGTTCCTCCCATTTTAGAATCCCAGTTGATTGACTAATTATGTGCCATCAAGTCAGTATCGATTCTTAGCAACCACATATACAGATTTTCTCCGTGATTTATATTTTCTATCCATGTGGTTTTCTTGGTAAAATACAATGGTTTACCATTGCCTTCTTCTGCACAGTACAGAAGTTATCATCTGCCTCTAGCATCTTCCTATGTTGCTGTTGCCCGATGTAGGTGCCTTCGTGCCTTGGGTGACCCAGCTGAGAATATACAGTGGTACCTCTACTTACGAATGCCCCTACTTACGAATTTTTCGAGATACGACCAGCTCCGGCCCCAAAAATTTACCTCTACTTGCGAACTCGCCTCGACTTACGAACCGGAGCCGCAGCCATTTTCCCTGCTGCCACGCAGTCGCGGCTTCCTGTGGGTGAGATTGCGGTAGCAAGGAGATGTTCGGTGAGGCTTGTGGTGTGTTTTGTGGCGTTTTGGAAGGTTTGGGAAGGTGTTTGGTGTGCTTGTCAGCATGGCTCCAAAGAAAATGCAGAGCAGGCTTGGCAAGAATAAGGCTTTAAAGAAAAAAGTGACGATCGAACTGAAGAAGGACATTATAGAAAAGCACAATCGTGGTATTCGTGTGACTGATCTGGCCTCGGAGTACAAGATGGCGAAGTCGACCATCTCGACTATTTTGAAGAATAAAGATGCCATCAGAGGAGCTGATGTGGCAAAAGGAGTAACGATCTTAACGAGGAAGAGGACACAAGTGGTGGAAGAGATGGAAAAGCTGTTGTTGGTGTGGCTGAATGAGAAACAGCTGGCAGGTGATAGCGTGAGTGAAGCTATCATCTGTGAAAAAGCCAGGAAGCTGCACAGTGATTTACTGCGGGAAAACCCCTCTACCAGCGCAGCAAGTGAGGAATTTAAAGCCAGCAGAGACTGGTTTGAGAAATTCCGAAAGAGAAGTGGCATCCACAGTGTGGCAAGGCATGGTGAGGCTTCCAGTTCTGACAAGGCTGCTGCAGAAGCCTACCAGAAAGACTTTGAGGACTTCATGAAGGCGGAAGGATATGTCACTCAGCAAGTGTTCAACTGCGACGAGACAGGGCTCTTCTGGAAGAAGATGCCAAACAGAACCTACATCATGCAGGAGGAAAAGGCACTGCCAGGGCACAAGCCCATGAAGGACAGATTGACCCTTTTGCTGTGTGCGAACGCAAGCGGCGACCTGAAGATTAAGCCGCTGCTCGTGTACCATTCCCAGACCCCTCATGCATTCAGGGAACACAATGTGAACAAGGCCAGACTGCCTGTCATGTGGAGGGCCAATACGAGAGCGTGGGTCACAAGGCAGTTGTTCATGGAATGGCTGCACGAGGTGTTCACACTCAGCGTTAAAAAATACCTGTCTGACAACCAGCTGCCTGAAAGGTGCCTTCTCCTGATGGACAATGCCCCGGCACACCCTCCAGCCTTGGTGGATGAAATGGACGCCGAGTACGACTTCATAAAGGTCAAGTTCCTCCCCCCCAACACGACACCTCTTCTGCAGCCCATGGACCAGCAAGTGATCTGCAACTTTAAGAAGTTGTACACAAAGGCGCTCTTCACCAGGTGTTTCAATGTCACCGAAGAAACATCCTTGACTCTCAAAGAGTTTTGGAAAAAACATTTCAATGTCCTCCACTGCATCAGCCTAATTGACAAAGCCTGGCAAGATGTCACCTGCCGGACCTTAAACTCAGCCTGGAGGAAACTGTGGCCAGAATGTGTCGGTGAACGTGAGTTTGAAGGGTGTGATGCAGAGGTAGTGGAGGAGATTGTGTCCATGGGCAAGAGCATGGGTCTGGTTGTGGATGATGCGGACATAGAGGAGCTTGTTGAGGACCATAAGGAGGAGCTGACCATGGAAGAACTTGCTGAGCTCCAGAGTGAGCAACAGAAAGCGCTTGGCGAGGAGCATTCCACTGAGGAAGAGGAGGAGGGGGAGGAGGTGAGCAGTAATGCGATAAAATTCATCATGCAGAAATGGAATGAGTGCCAGGATTTCATTGAGAAGCACCACTCCAGCAGAACTGTGACAAGCAGAGTGCTGAATCTTATGAACGATAATGTGTTCTCTCATTTCCGGAGGGTTATGCAGCGCAGGAAAAAACAACTGACTTTAGACAGGTTTTTCCCCAGAACTGAGCCTGCAGCTAAGAGGCAAAGAGAGGAAACCCCTGAAGGAGATCTCCCCGATGTCCTTTTGGAGGGGGACTCTCCCTCTAAACAATAACTGCCTCCCCACCCCATTCTCCCTCTTCATACTGTGCTTTTTTTCATGTTTTTGTGGTTTAAAAATAAAATGCATATGTTTCAGAACTGTTTAACCGTATGTATTTACACTGAACCTTATGGGGGAAATTTGCCTCGTGGTGCGACCAAATTCAGAGGGCGGAACGGATTAACCGTATTTACATTGAACCTTATGGGAAAATTTACCTCGACTTGCGACCAACTCGACTTGCGATCAGAGTCACGGAACGGATTAAGTTTGTAAGTAGAGGTACCACTGTATACTCTTGGTGTACACTCCCAGCACTCTTTACTCGTCCCTCCCAGGCAGCATGGCAGGATTTCTTGGATGGGTGGCGGCTTTAGTTTTCTACATATTACAAATGTTGGATAATCATCATATGAACTGGCTTATAGAAACTGAAAATTAAAGACAAGGTTGCTGCAAGATTCTTTTGACTAAAATAATGTGACACAATGAAATTGGGGGATTCTAACCAAGGTGAATGGGTTGGACATTTACTTTTTTACAATGATATCACAACTCTGTTCATGATTCTATCACTTTTATTCCCTTCTGTGTCACATTTGGCACAGAAATGCCATTTTCCAGTTGATGCACTTCTTTTTAGCAGCTCCCAACACTTCTTGTTTTGTCCTAAAAAATATTAGCAGTTTTCTTCTGTATTTAAGGTCATGTATCACAAAGTTACTTCTGATATTTGTATAGTAGATACAGATTCACTGACTATTCCTGGAAATTAAGGAAACCAACTAAAATCTGGACCTGTTTTCAACTCCTTTCAGGTACGAGAAAAATTGTTCAGATATTATATGACATTAAGTGATAAGGAAGATGGGAAGAAGTGGTAAAGTTGTACATTTTAACAGTTAAAATATTACATTAGACAACAGTTCAACTGTTCTTTCTTACCTGCTAGAAACAGTAGTGTGTTTCACTTGGATCAAAAGCAAGAAGTCATCCACATAATATGAGCCAGGGGGCATAAAGCAATAGTATATGGGCTGATGAGGAAGAAAATACCACATCTGCATTCCATGCAATTGTATAAAGTCTCTCTGAGAAGGATGATATTCCATCTGAAACACAGTAGCTGCAGAAGGTAGAGGTGGAAGAAAAAAAAATGAAGTTGCCAGTCTAGAGTAAAGATTCTGTAGAGTTTTCTTGTTATGTTTTGGTTCACATTTGAAAAGAAAACATGGAAGAGATTTCATGTGCATGAGAAACCCTGAGGCTTGGCGATCCTCTAAAAAGGAGGACAGTAACTACACTGAAAAATATTTTGCTTGGCTCAGAGGTTAAAACAGGAAACAAAGCTACCCAAGTTGTACCTGAGTACAAAATGAATGGGCAGTAAACAAAGTAGAAGAATCGGAACAGCAGAAGAATAGAAGTTTCCTGACAACTCAGTTCAAAAATAATTTAAAAATTAAACAATTACGTTTAAAAAATCCTTAGTTCACTTTTGTGTTTGTAGTTTTATGAAGGAAATGAAGGTCTTACCTTGCAGGCATGGATGCTGAAAGTTCCAAGAAATGTTATCACAAATTCTAGCTAATTAAGTTCAGAGGGAACATCACACTTGGGGAAAGCAATCCAATAGAAGACTATTGCTGAAGATTATTGTTAATGCTGCAAATCTGTCACTGTGGCAGCATATTGGCTAACACCAAGAGTGAAGAAAGCACATAAAATTGCACAGTGGTAGCTTAAAAGCCAAGGATCATTATCCACAGATGCAGGGGATGTATTTGTTGGACATAATAATTTCAGATCTATATTGAGATGAATGTTAGATCCTGTACTTTTAAGAAAAGCCCTTCACTACATAGTCGTTTTCTAGTGATTGCTCGTAGAGGATGGTGGTATATAGAGAGCATTCCCATATGTAATCTTTATTTATACTGGGGTGAACATTATTAATTTTCTTAATTAAGTTGTCTGGCTCCAATATATTTGAAGCAATTACAATGATATCAATTCCAGACATTATCTGTTTGTTTGTCTCTATCTTCTATTTATTATCTCTGTCTGTCTGTCTGTCTGTCTGTCTGTCTGTCTGTCTGTCTGTCTATCTATCTATCTATCTATCTATCTATCTATCTATCTATCTATCTATCTATCTATCTATCATCTCTCTCTCTAATTTAGAGGCTGGCCAACTCTACAAGATTCTGGGTGGAGAAGCACTATAAAAGCAAGAAAACAATAGAACAATGAGAACAAAGATCATGCACATCTGAAAGAAAGAAATTAGTTGGATCTTGAGGGAGACGCTGTTCTGGAGGGCAGACTCTGCAGCAGAGAAGGTATGTTTGCTAGGTTGCAATAGATGGCATTGCTTGATTGAAGGAACTTGGGGTGCACCCACTCTGCTCAATATTACAAGATTGAGTCTATCTCCAATCTCTGTCTGTTGGAAATAGTTTGTCAGATAACCAGGCCCTTTCCCTGGTCTATATTTCAGACAGAGTTTAAGAAGTCATTCCAGACCAGGTCTACAACATTTGTGTTTTCATTAACTATATACAATGGCCTGGGCAGGTTCTGGGCAACTTCTTTGTCATTGCAATCTCCCCAAACAAATCCTTCATGGATTCCAGTTGTGGGTAAATGGGTTTATTATTAAAATGATAATAAAATATATAGCTGGCTCTAGGTAAGAAAACTGCAGGCGTTTTTGTGGAAATCACTTTAAAAAATGTGGAAAATGACTTGTTTCCTGTGCCTTCTCTCTTTCTCTCTTTCTTTCTCTCTCTCTCTCTCTCTCTCTGTTTGTATGAAACCAGCATACGTAACAGAGGCCAGAAATATATATAATTTGAGGATAAGCACAAGGATGAGGAAGCTATGATGATGATTCAGTATCCGCTCAGTATCAAACATCACTGTTTTCTACTCAATATCAAAATCAAAGTGCAATGGGATACCACTGGATGATGGACGTGGAGCAAACAGTGGCAGACACAGAAGGCCTTGAACATTAATCATTTCCCAGTCAAGTAGTCAGTGCTGTTTCCTCCCACGTCTCCCATTGAGTTTACTGTATATCAGGAGATTGGCCTTGTCTCTGCTGAGATGGGAGACTCAGCAGCCTGTTTTCTCATTGGAAATGTCTTCCATCCCCATGGCTTCTAGAAATGAGGCTCTAATTGCCCAGCTTATGCCAGGAAGGAAGGAAGGGAGGTGGATGATAGAATAGACAAGATATTGGGATTGTAAATCTCTACTTCCCTGGGAAATGTTGGTATAAAATTGGTATGGGAGATAAAGCCCTGTGTTTTAATAGAAATATCTACAAGATCTCCCCTCCCAAGCATCCAAGAATGCTATTTCATATGACAGTGTGATAAAATTGCCATCGTGCATTTCAGTCAAGAATGCTTCTTTGTCAAGGAAAGGAGTCTAATTGCTTATTAGTAGATGAAAGTGCAAAGCATTTCTGACATCCCAAATCTCACCTTAAGAAGGGCCTTGAAAGACCAGTGAGGAGAAAAGCAAAATTGACTGCATCTGCGTCAGAAACGCCACCAGTGTGCCACAAGATTTTGGACTACATAGAACAAATTATGAACCATTACTTCCTTAGAGAGCCTGTCAGATTATTTCAAAAAGCAGATAATGATACCTTAAGTGTGCAGTCATTATTTATATTCTCTTAGTTGATACATTGCTACTACAAGTGAATGAAAATCCTCTCCTTGATCATTTGGGGCCAAATGGGGCAAGATATCACAAACGGGGACAAAGATATGAAGAGACTACAGAATTAATTTGACCTTGTGAGCCACTGTACATGAATATTTTAGCACAGAGAATCACAGAACTATGGAATAATAGAAGAAGAAAAGGACTCTTCAACTCACCACATCCACCCCTATAATCAGTGAAGGAATCCAAATTAAATCTTCTTGAACAGATGGTTGTCTGACTTTTCCTTGAATACAACCATTGAAAGGGAGCTCACCATTTCTCTAATGAGGTGGTTCTACTCTCAAATTGCTCTTACTGTTAGGAAGCTTTTCATTCTTCCAAGCTGCAGAGTGATGACATCCACCCTCAGTCTTCTCTTCTCAGAAGTAAATATTAAGTCTCTGGAGTGCTTTGGATTCAGATTTGGAGCACACAGAAGCGTGAATGCCTCACCTGTCTCCAACTCACTAAAGCGGACACAACTTTAAGTCACAGACAGGTGCTGCACTCATGCTTCCACATGTTCTGTAGTACCTATTCCAAGCGGAATCTGAAGCACTGCACTGCATTATTAAATGTGCCCAGTTCTTGCAATCTCTATCCATAGAAAGTAGTTCCTGACCTGAAGATCCTTGTTGACTTTCTTAGAACATGCTACAGTTCATATAAATGTGGTACCCCACATAGTACATAGTAGTCAAGGTGGGATTTGGTCAAAAGAGAATAAAGCTGAAAGATTACTTACCATGATTTGAAAGCTATGCTCAGGGTAATGCTGCCTAAAACCACATTTGCCTTTTTAATGGCTACATCACACTGCTGGCTCATATCCAGCCTGCAATCACCTATTATTCCAAGATCTTTTACAAGTAATGCTAGCAAGCCAAGTCTCCCCCATCCTTTATCTGTACACTTGATTTGGGTTTTTAGGTGAAGAATTTAATATTTTTCTCTATTAAATTGCACGTTCTTACTTTTAGCCAGTTTCTCTAGCTCTTTAACGTTTGACTTGAATTTTATTTCTGTCTTTTATTTAATAAGCTATTCCTCCCAATTTTTTGTCAACTGTCAATTTAGTATCAGACTTCTTCTGATCTTCCTTCACCTCCAAGTCATCAGTACAAATATTGAAGAGTAAAGGAACCACAATTGAGTCTCCATCTACTGTAGTGTGATGAAAACCAGATGATTCTTAATGAAAATGCTTCTTCATCATACAAATTTTGAGCCACTATATATCCATTTAATTGTCATGCCCTCCAGCCCAAAACTCTATGGTCCTTTCTACACTGCAGCTCTAAGCTTGTCTCCCACATGTAAAGCAGCTGGAAATGAAGCTGGCCTAAGAAGTCCCTTTCTGGATTGCAAACTCTTCCTCAGCTTTGACCAGAACAATCACCTGATGGTCCACTCAAACCATGTTTACCACAGCCTCTGATGAATTCCCTTATTGTTTACCCCTCCTGGGCTGGCAAAAAAAGAAAATGAAAAAGAAACATCACAATTTAATTTGTTTCCTCTAGATCTTGACCTAGTAGGGGAAAGTGGCAGAACACTTACCAATTTTACACCATTAAAATAAGAGGGGGGCGGGGTCCATCATCAATGTTCCATGAGCAAATTTGTTTTGTTGTTGTTTGCTTGTTTGTTCTTAAAAGCCCAGCTTTTCCCTGTTCCACTGATGGACATATAAACAAAAATGGCACAGGGAGCAGCATTCAGTGACCGGGGGCGGGGGCATTCCTGCCACAGGATACAGTAGCCAATTAGAATGGAGGGCTTGACTTTGCCTACAGTGGATTGAAGCAAACTAGGCGAACCAGATACCACCACTTGAGCTAGTAGAAAACACTGCTTTGGACACATGCCAGAATAAGATGGGTAGAGGTTGCCTTCTTGGAGGGCTGGGGGCAGGTAGAAGATGATGTGCATTCCTGTCCTTCAGAAATGGCCAGTAGCAGTTGAGCAGTTTACAAGCCAGCTGTGGATCCAGCTAATAGAGATGCATCCAGGGCAAGGTTAAGGAATTGCCATTGTTTGAGTATGGAATCGTACGTCAGTAACTTAGCAGAAGAGGTGTCCGCCAGCTTTGTCACTATTACAGAAGTCTTCCAGTAGTTTTGCTTTGGTAACAATCTCTTAACCACCTCCCCAAAATCCAGGAATGAATTTCGCACACACTAAGAAATATAGAAAAGAATGTTAAGCGAAAGGCAAAATCAAATAAGCACAATGTCAAATTGATCAATCAATACCTATTGTTAAACCAAAAGACAAAAGACCATTTCAAAATACTGATTTTTTTTTTAAAAAGCCACTAATATAATATGAGATAGCTTCCAAAAGCTAGTTTGTCATTGTGTTACATAATTCCATAAAGTTGCAGCAAAACCTCTCAAGCAGAGCCATTTTTAAAAAAAAAACACTGATGCATGTTTACTTATTATGTAACTCTGTGCTTAAGAAATGAATAAATTCACCTAAAACTATTAATAACCTTAGTATTATATTGATTCGTCAGCTGTAAAAGAAATGAAAAACCACAGAAATGTATTTAGAACAGAAATATCCTTCTTGAAAAAAATGATTCCTCTTGATTCTGATAGATCCCTTAAATTTTCTACTGTAGTCATGAAAAATATAACTGCATGGTCTCCATTTTCAAAATTTATCATCAATATTTCAGAAGCTGCTCAGCTGGAAGGAACACACAGAGGGTAGTTTTTCTGGAATTTTGATACAAGGTTCTTTTAGCAACACTTGGAGGTGGTGTTCTTGGAACTAGCCAGAAACAAAATTAAAATGCTGGCTCAGTGCAACAGTTAATATGGCAACCCCCAAAATTTTTTTTAGATTTGTTTATCCCGCCTTTATTACTTTTATAAATAACTCAAGGTGGTGAACATACCTAATACTCCTTCCTCCTCCTATTTTACCCACAACAACCCTGTGAGGTAAGTTGGGCTGAGAGAGAGTGACGGGCCCAAAGTCACCAGCTGGTTTTCATGCCTAAGGCAAGACTAGAACTCAGTCTCTTGCTTTCTAGCCTGGTGCCTTAAACACTAGACCAAATTGGCTCTTGTTTGAGAAGGCCTATCTTTGGGACCAATATCCCTTTATAATATTTACTCAGATATAAATTCCATTCAGTAAAGATCCTGTGCAACCACTACCAAAATAGGGTTGTTTGAGTTTTACACACATTTAACATCTAACACTATTGCATTATTCTGACACTGTTTTTATAAGATATTATACCTTGTATATAAGAGGTTTTTCAATTTTATTATTAGATATCTACTAGAGATATTTCTGTTCACTCCTAAGTTTGTTTACTCATAAATTAAGTCTCACTATAGCTCTCATCCAATTTATTTTCTGGATGTTATAGTATTTGAGTCAAAATAATAATGATGATGATGATGATGGTGATGACAACGATGACAAAAAAGTCTGGATAGTGGACATTGCAATACCTGGAGACAGCAGAATAGAAGAGAAAGAATTGGAGATATAAATATAAAGACCTGCAAATAGAAGTAGAACGACTATGGCAAAAGACAGCAAAGATAGTACCAATAGTAATAGGCACCTTGGGTGCAATCCCAAAACATCTGGAGCATCACTTGAATACCATCGGCATTGACAAAACCACCACCAGTCAATTGCAAAAGGCAGCCTTACTTGGAACAGCTTATATCCTGCGTTGATACCTCTAACACCATCAAACAACACCATCTGCCTATCCCAGGTCCTTGGGAAGGACTCAATAGGTGGATAGGAATGCCAAATCCAGTCTAAACATCTGGCTGACTGTGCAATCAACCATAATAATAATAGTAATAATAATAATAATAATAATAATAATAATAATAATAATAATACCACCATAAAGTGAAGTCTTCCTTGAGTTCTGCTCCCTTTGTCTACGTGGGAACATCCATGTTGTTTTTCTGACAACAATATGAAAATGATTTGCTGTTGCTTTCTTTGGAAATTTTGTTTGGTTTGATTTGGCTTCCCAGTCTAATTTACAGCCCTGGGATTTCCTGATGGCTCCCATCAAAGAATTATCCAGGTCCAACCCTGCTTAATTTTTTTTCAAGATGAGCCACTATTGCTGCTACCTATTATAGCTTCCTACATTCACTCCACATTTCTGTTTTAAAGCAATCAAAGCAGCTTTCAGAACATAAAAGTACAAAGAATGCAAATTGTCCTTATTGATTCTGGCAAGAATTACCTTCATTTTTCTCAAACTAGAATGCAGCCATTAGTCTGAATCATGCCCACATTGACAAATCCTATCTTTATTTTTCTTCTTTTCTGAGTATACTTCTATTCCAACCTACTTCATAAACTCCCCAAACCCTTCTTGTAAACTTTGTTCCTAGGACCTCCTTAGACCTGTGTAATCAACTAGATGAATTTCTGGATACCTTGTACCAACTCACTTCATACTCTGTATTTAGCTCTTTCAATTGGATTCCTGCCTTTTGAGGATCCTGTAACAAGTCTGATTGGCCAAAGAAACCATTTAAAATTTCTCATGGACCTTTACCTCTATGCGTGAGCGTTCAAGAAATATATTACTTGCATGAAGATAAGCTGCTGTGTATGTATTACTGTGGAGATTCTCTGAGATAAACTAATGGGAAGGCTACCAGATCCCTCTTATGCATAAACCGGAAGAGTACGTACGAACATATGTATGTATTATCCCATGCAGACCCCACTGGTGACACTATCTGACATATCAAGGACCCTTAAAATGTGATCTGAGGTGCAGTCAGAAGCATAACAAGTTATAAAAGTGTAGTTATCTTTGTCTCTAATTGTTTGGGTTGCATTTATTTACTTATTTATTGTTTTTCATGGCTCTCAAAAGTCATTTCAGGAAGAGTAGGGGGAGGGACAAGTTGGCTTTAAGCGGCAAACCAATAACTAACAGCAGCAGGAAGCCTTACGCCTTCTCGGCAGACGCTGCTGGAGGCTGCTTTCACAGAGTTCATTGCGTAGTAGTTAACTGAGTCATGCTAAAATAGTCAAATCCCAAGGAAAAGCAGCTATAGGAATTCGGTTGCTCATTACAACCACCAAGGTTAATGGTGAAAACATAAAAATGAGTACGTCCAATGAGACATAGTGAAAGAACAATAACTTTGCAGGAATATTAAAATCATAGTCCAACAGGGTTTGTTGAAGTCAGTGGGCCCAGACATCTGCTAGGTTGCTACCAAATCATCCTATTTCACATATGATAACAACAGAAAATGGATAACTTCATGATTATTATTGACAGGAAGACTAGAAGAAACATACCAGTATGGAAAGATTATCACCCTTGCAATTACAGGTAGTCCTCACCTAATGACCATTCCTTTAGCGCCCATTTGGAATTATGACAATGCTAAAAAAAGTGATTTACCCAAAGTTATGACTGTTGCAGCATCCCCATGGTCATGTGATTGTGATCCAGGCACTTGGCAACCAGCTCACACTTACAATAGTTGCAGCATCCTGGGGTCATGTGATCACCATTTGCGACCTTCCCAGCTGGCTTCTGGCAAGAAAATCAATGGGGAACCAGGTGATTCGCTTAACAACTGCAGTGATTCACTTAATGACTGTGGTGATTTGCTTAACAACCACTGCAAAAAAGATAATAAAATCAGGTCTGGTCACGTGATGATTCGCTTAATGATTGCATCACTCAGCTATCTAAATTTTGGTCCCAATTGTGGTTGTTAAGTGATGACTACCCATATAGTAATGCTGAATTCCATAGGGCTTTTTTTTTTTAAATCCTCCAGTAGAATGTTTAAATCATTCATTTTATTCATATTATCTCACACCATGTAGGAAAAGAGTAATGATTAAAATGAGCATATTTCCTTACCCTAAAAATAGATAAGCAGTGGAATCAAAATTTCACCAAAAGATCAGGGAGAGCCAGCCTTTGTGTAAAATGTCATGGTAAACAGAAGGAAGAGAGGGGGAGGATTAGAGTTAGCAAACAATAGGTCTATGTTCAGCTCCAAATGACCCTTGTGATCAGATCACCACTGGTCACAGCATTAGGGATGACTGGAACAGGATCTTTTGACATTAATTAGGTAATATAAGGCTAGCCAGAGCTGAGAAAGGGCAGGGCAGTAGTGGATTTCTGCCAAATTGTGAGCTCAAAGCTTTACTGTAAATTGGGAGAATGCAATAGAGACAGTTGCTAAAGTCTAGAGGTTAAAGCAAAGCATAAATGCCTTAGACAAGTTTTGCAGGACTCAGACAAAAGGTTGTGGGGTGGGGGGGAAAGCTGTTGCTTTGGTTGAAAATACAGCCACACTAGGTCAAACTGATACTTTGGGAGAGAAATGTCATTTCTCCTGTCCTTCCTCTGCAAAGGACCATCCCAGCTTCAGAGAGCTGGGGCAGGAGAGCTTGGGCTGTGCAGTGATGAAGGATTCAGGTGCTGTCCGCCTCTGATGGAGCTGTGTTCAGGGAGAGAGGGAGGAATTTAAAAAGGAATTTTTGTTTGTTTGTTTGTTTGCATTGCAGCATCTGGGTCCCAAGCACTTGGTTAGTCAAAGAACAGGAGAAACACATCTCTAAAGAAGACAGGCTTTCTTGAGCTGCAAGAAGAATCTTCCCAATGAAAATCTGGGAGTTTTCCAAACCACATTTCATCTCTGGAGATGGAGTTAGGATGAACAACTCTGGAAATGACCAGGGAAATCTCAGTTTTACCTCTTGAAGACCCTTGGACAAAAGTCTGCATGACCTTCTTAGGGACCTTGGAAAAGGAAAGAAAGGGAGGATGACTTAAGCACAGGTTTGTTTGTTAGTTTTACATAGAAACATATTTGCAGGGGTCATGAGTGTTTGTGTAGTCTCTCCTTTCTTTAAGAAAAAAGAAGTCAATATATCATGGCCTTTCATATTCCACATCAGGACTGGACAATATGTTCCAGCTCCTTGCAAAATTGGAGCAGTAATATCTCTTGGGATCATGTGGGTACCATATTATCAACTCCTGTCCCACAATTTCACTCTCTTAGTCATGTGTCTCTCTGCTCCGCCATTCCTTGGCTGAGTCTCATATCTCCTACAAGGCCAAAGACTCTCATGCGAGCCTCCTATCACATAGGATACGAGGCTTTCCCTTAATTCTATGAATTTAGGGCAAGAAAAAGAATGTCTTGGGATAAAACAAATGCTGACAAAATGGCTGCCACAATTAGTTTGCTAAGAATGCCTCTGCCGGTTCTATGGGACGCAGAGACATTAGGATGATGTCTACAGGACTCAGAGAAATAAGGATGATGCTACAGGCTGGTAACTGGCTTTCAAGTATGCCAGTTCTGAGTTTAATTTTGCTTAGTTTTTAAGCACAAAAAAAGGTTAGGAGAAAGAAAAGAGACCATGAATGCAGTGGGAACTGTCTGCCTTTGGTGTAAACAATAGTTCAGGATTCATTGTCATCATCTTGAGTACTCCAACCTTTATCTCTGTTGCAAAATCCCCATTCCTTGGGTTGTTATTTTGGATGGACTCTAACTGGGAAGGGATCTTCTTCTGGACCACAGCTCTCACAAGTAATTTACAAGTAATTCCCCTCAAATTAGGGATGCATCAGACACCAAAGTTTATTCTTGCCAGAACATGTTCCTTTCTTCCATTTCAGTAGAGTAAGCAATCTAGTGTAGCAGAGCTGAAGTTTATGAAGAGGAGTAGTAGGCAGAGCTAAATTAGTATGCATTAAGCAGGAAGTAGAGACTGGGCCTTCTTATCTTTCTTCTCATAATTAATAATAATTTTAAAAAACCCTTTGCATCTGATGACATTACTTGGGCACATCAGTGTAATTTTCTTGGTAGCAATATGAAAGTCATTTTCCATCACACCACCCCCTGCAGTCACATGATCGTGATTTGTGACTTTTTTATGATGGCCGTTAAGTGAATCATGTGGTCATTAAGCGAATTCCAGCAAAAAAAAATCCATTAGGGAAGCTAGATTCGCTTACCGACCATGGTGATTAGCTTAACAACCATAGTAAAAATGGTCGTAAAATTGGGTCTGTCACATGGTGACTTGCTTAATGACCACCTCACTTAATGACCAATTTTCCAGTCCCTACTGTGGTCGTTAAGCAAGGACTACCTGTAACTGTAAAGTTGTAAGTTGTAAACTGTATTGTAAGTTGGAAAATCCTATTTAAATATTTAAAGGCATTTATCTTGCCCCCCTCCCCCTTTTTTTTTGCCAATGACAAAAACTGCTTCTTTGGTAGAATCATATTTGCCATCTCAGTGATGTTCCATGGAGATTTCATATCATTTTAGAACATCAACATCATTATCAACATCCAGCGTCTTGGATTCTATTGTGACCAAAGAGCTGTACTAGGAAGTAAGCAGCAGCTGTTTCTTACTATCCATTAGAAAAGCAGTCTTCAGAGATATGCTGACGCTACAAGTGGAGATGTAAGGAAAATTACCTTGACAGAAATATGCAAGAACTATTACCTAGGCAAAGAGGGTTGAAACATTTTTTAAGCCCTGAGAAACAAGATAATCTTCAGATGCAGCTCAGACAGATGGTTCCCTAATTCACTGGAATAGGAGAAGAGGGAGGAGGTTCTGCACAATCAGATTTTGCAAGATTGTGTAATTATAGCCAATCTCAATCAAAGTAGTTTTAGCCTTCCTGTGAAGTTGGTTTCCTGGTCTGGTCTATCTTGTGGGGCTGACATTATGCCTTATGTGAAATAATATAGGTGTCTACTGCTTCTCTTCTATCAACCAATGAACCTGAATGGTCCTGAGTTGTATGGTACCACAGCAGGATAAAGACATCTCCATTGTATTTTTTCCCTCCATGTATACTGTTATAAATTGGAAACATTTTACATTCAACACTAAAGTTTCTTTGCCATTTTACTGCCCATTTATCTGGCCTTCACTGAAGAGAGACAGAAACATTATGCTACTTTAGTCTGGTTTGGCAAGCCAGTTGTTTAAAAAGTTAGTCTGAAAAAAATTAACAGTCAGAATGAGGGAATGAGCTGGGAAAGACAGGTCTGAGGGTGCACCAACTCCAGGAATGAGGAGCAATGCTTCTGGTTCCCAACTGACCACAGCACATTGGTGTATGCCTCAAATTGGGTTCCTCTACTGTAAACCAGTGTTTCTCAACCTTAGCAGTCTGGACAGTTTTCACCAGCTGCAGTAATTTGTTTAGTTCATAGCCAAGCCACCTTGCTGCTCACCCCCAGATTCAGTTCATTGATGATTGTTTTAAGTAGCACTTGTCCCCAAACTACCAATGCCTGAGGAATCCTCTTTCTTATTTTCCCAATTTACAACTGTTCTTTACTTCTTTTTCAGACAATTACTTCAGAGGTGTGGCTTATACAGTATGTGTGGGTTGCTCAACACCGCCTCGCAGCTCAGCGACAGAGTGCAATTGAAGGTCCCAATTGCCAGGATATAATAGGGAATCTATCTATCTATCTATCTATCTATCTATCTATCTATCTATCTATCTATCTATCTATCTCCCCCCTGCTGCTCCAGTGCTTGCCTACCACCAAGTTCAGACTGCATCTAGGCAAAATGCCTCTTCTAAAATGATATTCACTTTTACTTTTTCTAGATACTTGAATTAAGCATACAGGCAGATCTGCTGGAAAGAAAATAAAATGTAAACTTTTTCTCTGAATACACCAACCACATTGTCAATATCTGGCCTAAGGAGATAAAAGAGGAACAGTAAAATGTTTCAGCTTTCTGTTTTGGGGCAAGGAACTTTTCAGTAGCTGGAAGCTAGAAAAACAGAGATGATGATGGGTCACACAGTCAGCCAGATGTTTAAAGTGGATTTGGCATTGTTATCCACCTATCGAGTCCTTCCCAAGGACCTGGGATAGGCAGATGTTGTTGTTTGATGGTGTTAGAGGTTATGTGTTATATCACAGGATGCAAGCTGTTCCAAGTAAAGCTGCCTTTTGCAATTGACTGATGGTGATTTTGTCAATGCCGATGGTCTTCAAGTGGTGCTCCAGATGTTTTGGGATTGCACCTAAGGTGCCTATAACTATTGGTACTACTTTTGCTTTCTTTTATTATTGATGTTGTTGTTTTCAGCTGCCACGCAAGGACAGTGTCAGGAAGATACTATTAAAGGGGGAAAGATGCAATTTTCAGGCCATTTTCCTGTTTGATAGGGGGAACTGCTGGGGCGATTTTTATAGATGCATGAAAAAAACATACCACCAGTCTTAGTGATGCAACCCGGGGAGCTTATGGAGACTACTAAAAAGGGGTTTCAGAAATGCAGGTCTCTTAATCTCTTTGGAATATCACCAAAAAGCATCCTCTATTCACCCAGCCCTCCCTTTCTCTCTCCTTATGCCACGCAATGCTTTGTTGCTTACCCACAGTTCATTTAACAGCTCCTGAATGTAAGAACATGAACTGGGGAGATCAGCACTTTTCCTTGAACAAAAAATAGGAAGAACGAAACCATTCCTGAATTTAAAGAAATTTGCTGATTATTTTCTCCATACACTTTAAATGGAGGAGCTGAATATGAGTGTGATCAAATAAATAAGAACACATGAGAAAGGGCTCTTTCTGTGACTGCTTGCTAGAGATGCATGCAATTATATCATTTTAGGAAATATGCCACTCAGAAAAAAGGAAGGATCTGTCCCAGCAGCTGGCATTTTTCAGATTTGGTCTTCTGCCTCTGCTAGCAATCGTACTTAGAAACTTTAGAGGAAATTCTGCAAAGCAAATCTATTAAAACATCTCCTTGCTGAATAAGTCAGTAGACAGTTTATGCCCTGAAGCATGAGAGATTGCATCCTTTATTTATATTGTATATATTGTATTTTTCTTCAGTAAATATGAATGTCTAACCTTTTTGTTAACAGGTAGGGAATCTTTAATGTGTATTGCATACATATGTATGTTTTCATTTTGTGTTAGGTTCTGTAATAACCAAGTTAACAAGAAGCAAGTACAGATCTTCACTACATCTAAATACTGGCTTCCCTCGGAGTTATTTAGGAAAGCAAAGTTAGATCATAGATTAATAGAGGCTTGCCCATATTTGCTTGCAATAATTTGCTAACTAAATGTATCTGTAGACTACAGCCCGAGTTGTGTTTGTCTTGTTGGATCATAGGCTATGCAGGCCTAGCTGAACTCCAGGTAAGTTTTCCATATGTGGTGGCTTCCATGAGTTAGAATTAAAGCTATGGGCAAAATCTCACTTCTTTGAGTAAGCCCCATGGAGCAGCACTCTTATACACTAAATTGAATAAGTTGACCCTTCTGAGATAATTAAATTTGGGAGTGGGTTTCAAAAGGATGCAATCCTGAATATGCAGCATTACAGGGTGAAATTTTAAATACTTGTAAAAGTTTCCAAGTACTCTACATATTCATATAGTTATGTTGCTGGGCCTATAGGTTCTGGCTGCAAAAATCCAGGTGGCCTTAGACCAGGGTTCCTCAACCTCAGCAACTTTAAGATGAGTGGACTTCAACTCCCAGCCTGGCTGTGGAATTCTGGGAGTTGAAGTCCACCCATCTTAAAGTTGCTGAGGTTGAGGCACCCTGCCTTAGACAGCAGTAAAAAGATATGAAAGCCAGGCAGGAAAGCATAATCATTTCCTATATCTCTTTGCAGCCATCTAGTGGCTGTCTGAAACCTTTCAGCCATGAAATCATAGGCCTACATGTATCACTGAACACAGGATTATGGCCTACCAGGTTGTCACAAGTTTAGCAAGTGTTGTAAGTACAGTAATACTTTATTAGTATAAAAAATTCTGCAGCCATATGCTTTAATCCCAATGTACTTCATGCAGCTGTTGAGGTTATCTGCTTAAAAATGTCATTTTTCTAAACTAGGATGTATTTTTGTACCTTATAACTACTTTTTCTTTGACTATATAATAAAATAATGAAGTGAGGGACACTGAGAAGTACAATTTCATAACTTTTATAATCTGCATACAATCCTTAGCCCTTACAATACCTTTTTGGCAATCCTGAGCTTTGTCGTAAAAACTGTGAAGTTCAGAAATAGTGGTTCAGTTTGTGTCTGAACCACTAAATGAAAAAAAAATCAATCATTCCTTAGATCTGCAGTGTGAGCTCTCTAAGCATGAGTTCAGTGGTATCATTGCAGCTTTATTGCACAATTTCTGAGAATTGTGGAAAGATTTATTTAGTGGCTGAAGAATAAGTTTTAAATTTTAGCTTCTTCTCTCCCAGTCATCCATTATGCTGTTGTTTTTATCACTTTTTAGAAAATTCCCTTTCTGCTTGAGCAAAGGCAAGAGGAAGAAGTGGAGAACTAATAATAAAATTGATTGGTGGGAGGGGGAAACATGCATTAGCAGGTCTCTTAATCCTCTGGAGAGCTGCAACCTCTTTAAAATTATAAGGGCACAGCATTAGTCAAGAAGCAAGTGTATTAGAATCTTTAGCATATCATTTTACGCAGGCAAGGAATGAAGGACTGGAGGAATAGCTTCTATTCTTGCAGAGTGCAGTAAAATAAACAACAGCTCACTGATATAAGGAACCTGGGGAGCTATTCAAATCATTAAGAGAAACATTTCTGTTTGTATATGATTACATTGACATAGAACTAATTACAAAAGTCAGTAAGTAACAAATTTGAAAAGTTAGATCGTGCATTTTGTTAGAGATATTAACAGGACTGGGGAGACTGTTAAGACAAAATAGGGGTATATATCTGGGCTAGATGGCCACAATTATGTCATAGCCTAAGGGAGGCCACTCTATAAATAGGAATAGAATTAATGTTAAACTTATATCTGATTTGTCTATCTCCGTGTCCAACCAAACCAGGGCATGTTTAATTGCTTTGAACCAGCAATGATGTTGAAGTCAAAGGAAAAAGAGAAGCAACTGTAATAAATTCAGAATGCTCCCCACTTTTTCAACTCATCTCCCTAATCCCTTGGCTCATAGAAAAAACTCAGATTTCAGAAACTGGTAGAGACCCTGTATAAGAGGAGAACCTTTGGAGAGATGGATGACAATGGGACTTATAGAGATTCAACTTCCTTCACTTGCACTCATACTTTGCTTTTATACCGAGACGCTTCCCAGCCCCTCCCTCCCCAGCATATGACTGAAGCAATTCCATGCTTAAACGCTTAGAACGGCTTTCATGTTATCTAGTTTGGTTTTCCCGTGACGCTTCACCTCTGTTCTTAAATAACTGAGCATGTTGCAATTTACAGTCTGTTGGGTGGTTATTGTGGCATAAAATTGATTTGGATCAGACTGGCACGGAAAGGGACCCACTTTTCACTGTACCACTTTTTGTGCATTAGCATGTGTTCTGTGTACTTTCACACTGATGAATGTCCAAAAGCGGGTCTTGCAAGGAAATCCTCTGAAGGGCATTATTTTGATACACAATTTTATATTTTATATATATATATATATATATATATATATATATATATATATATGCTTCACATAATGTATAACCATACCTGTAACAGTGCACTCTATTTTATTTCTAAAGGGTTAACTTGCTTTTGCTTTGTAAAGAGCACTGGTTTCTTCCCCCCCCCATCTCTTTGCTGAATGCCCGATTGTCTTCGAATAAGCAATTAGCCGAGTACAAGCTGTTTGTTGTACCAAGCTTTTTGCAACAGTTGTGGGGCCCTACATTCTAGAGAGAGATAAGAAAAATCTGGTATGCCATTCCCTTGGTAACCAGAAGAAAAAGTTACAGTTAAGTTTACCTTCCTAAGAACCACCTTTCACTTGCTCAGACCGTCCCAAAAATCCCTTGTATGGGTATGAGGGGATGTACTATCTGATTACAGATTTAAATGTCTATAAAGCCTCTGATGTTTGTTTTGTGAGGTGTGATTTCATCAACATCTCTTGTTAATGTGTTGATTGGGGTCACCCAGCTGTGTCTTGATCAAAATACATCTGCTATCTTAAAGAAGCCTCGTCTCAAGTCTCTTCATTTGGCTTTATTGAGACTTGGGAAATAAAAGGTGCCATACACCTCCGAGATCTCCAGGGATGATTCACTCTGAGTCTAAGCTGTGTCAGGTTTGGAAGGTTTGTGGGCAGCAAGGGCAGGCATCTTATGGATTAACAAAGGCCTCTCTGAGAGTGAACATATTGAGTTTCGTGGTTCTTGCTTCTTTAAAAGTCATCAAATTACAAGTGATTAATCACATTTCAGGAGGGGGTGGGGGGAGCATGTGCATCTCATTATCTTCTGTTCACTCAGTCGCCAGAGGAGAAACAAGTCAGTTGTGTGGACTCTCCTCCTTTTCCATCCTTCAAGACATTGCACATCTA
The DNA here is from genome assembly GCF_059951505.1 of Python bivittatus. Taxonomy (NCBI): domain Eukaryota; kingdom Metazoa; phylum Chordata; class Lepidosauria; order Squamata; family Pythonidae; genus Python; species Python bivittatus. The sequence goes on along the minus strand of NW_028277124.1, from coordinate 5,300,043 downwards.
CTTCTGACATTCTGAAGTCTTTTGTTCTTCCATCTGTTCTCCCAATTCCTGAAACTGTGGTCAGATGATAAAGCACCCTATTTCTCAGATCCTCTTCAATCACAGGTGTGCATCAAATATTAAAATGTACTAGGCAAGACAGGGCCCTGGGACTACAGCAAAGATTTTACTTATGGATAAACAAGTATAGAAACTGGACAGTAAGTGCCCCTGTGACTACTTGCTCCTAGTTAATTTCATAATCCAATTTTGTCAACAAGCCTAATCAGGCAATTTTATAACTGGTTTCAAGTCAGTTTCACAACAAGATGGAACACTTTTACTTGATTATATAAGTAATATGAATTTTCCCCTTTGTGGGAGTATTCATGTGTGTTTTTCCAGGATACCCAAAGTTCCAATCTGAACTGAGAATATTGTGCAAAGATTGGAGAGGATTAAACTTCCTAACTCTGCACTATAAAATAAAAGTTTACCACTAAAATCCCCCCTACCACTACCCAAGCCTTTTAACCTGTTCAAATAAAGGCAGGGTGGGAGCCGCAGATTTAATTGCTGTAATTTACCCGAAATCCTCTTTCCCCAGACTTAGAGCAAATCAAAAACAAAACACCCTAGCTTTTCTTTTGAAAAATGTTAATAGATAAGAAGGTGGGGGGGGAGAGACAATGGGAATAGAAAGAAAGGAAGCCACAAAACACAGTCCGTCTTTCCCACAAGCACCTCCTTCCTAATTGTGCCACAATTGTACATTTTCCTCCCAACATCTAAAAGATAAATAAATAATGAGTTATTTTTCCACTTTTTCTTTCCCCAACATATTTTCTGCAGTAAGAAAAATGATGAGGAAAGTATTAGAAACATATGGATTATGAAAGTAGGTGTCTTTCATTATAAACTGGATTAATAAGTTCTTTTTGGAAAGAGCAAAGAGGAAAATAGTTGCAGGTGGAAAGAAGCTGGCATTTGTAGCCTGGGAATAAAGCAGAGGTGGGCATTGTTTGAGGAGTTGTATGTATAGTTGTGTGTGGGTATACTTCAGTTCTTGAAGTTTATTTTTTTTTAATTAACTTCTTAAGGTTGTAGTTAAAACTTTCTTTTGTTAAGGATTGAAGGCAAACTCACCCAGTGCTTTCAAACTTGTCAATCCAAAGGTTTCTAATAGCTGAAAAGTAGTTAACAAGCAATTTCCAAATGATTAGAAAAGGAAATATGTAAACCCAATGTCCTTTCAAAGGCACTGACCTGCAGTTTGAGCAAGATGGCTATTCCCTTGTCTCCCAAAGCTCAAAACCCACCAGAGACCACTGTCTTGTGGTCTCCGTGTGAGGAGCAAGTGTCTGGAGCACTTGTGGGTAATCTCTCCTTTGTCTGGAGAGGTTCAAAGAGCTGGTCTACTTGCCGGTTCTTCATTCTTCACCATGGCTGTTGTCTTCAGTCCACCATTCTTCCTCCGAAAGTGGTCAGGAGGAACTTCCTGACTGAACAAGCTGTCAGCCAATGGAACAAACTGGCCCATGATGTGGTGAGTTCTCTTTTGCTAGAGGCCTGTACTCTGTCAGAGATGTTCTAGTGGATCATGCACTGAGCATGAGGCTTAACTGGGTGACCTCTAAGGTTCCTTCGAACTCTATAATCCTATAATATGTAAAACAGCAATGCCAAAAAGATGGCAATCAGTTCAGATAAACTCAAATATTTCTGTGTATTGTCGAAGGCTTTCACAGCCGGAATACGATGGCTGGTGTGGGTCTTCTGGGCTGTGTGGCCGTGTTCTGGAAGTTTTGTTTCCTAACATTTCGCCAGCATCTGTGACCGGCATCTTCAGAGAGCAGGAGCACAGACAGGAGCAGTTCTCTCTGTGCCCAGGATGATGTGACCCTTTTGTGGGTATTTATAGAGATCTAAAGGGGGGGATTGGGGGTGTGTGGTGGTGGCATTAGGGGTGTGTGGGGGTGTGTGGGGTTTGGGTTAACGAGTGGCTGCTTGTTTTGGTGTCAGAATATGTGTGTATCTTCCTGGGGATTAGACAGGGTTTTTTCTTCTATTGAGTTGTTAACGAGTGGCTGCTGGGGGTGATTAGTATGTTCATTGTGTGAATTGTTCACACGTCCTGGTGGTTGAGCTGAGTTCGTTGACCTTTTGCAGGCTGTATTTTTCAGGATTGGTAGCCAGGTTTTGTTGATTTTTAGACTCTCCTCTTTTTTATTGAAGCTGTGCTGGTGTCTGTGAATCTCAATGGCTTCCCGGTATAGCCTGGTATAGTGGCTGTGTATAATCTTAAGACCCACCAGAAAAATACAAGTGCTAAAATCAGCAAAAGACAAAAGGGATCCCCTCACCGCCGCAGGAGTATACTGCATACCATGCAGCTGCAGGCAAGTATACATCGGGACCACAAAATGCAGCATCCAGACCAGGATAAAAGAACATGAAAGACACTGCAGACTACAGCAACCATAAAAATCTGCAGTAGCTGAACATGCTCTCAAGCACACTGGACACAAAATCCTATTTGAAAACACAGAGATACTGGACAACACCAACAGCCACTATACCAGGCTATACCGGGAAGCCATTGAGATTCACAAACACCAGCACAGCTTCAATAAAAAAGAGAAGAGTCTAAAAATCAACAAAACCTGGCTACCAATCCTGAAAAATACAGCCTGCAAAAGGTCAACGAACTCAGCTCAACCACCAGGACGTGTGAACAGTTCACACACTGAACATACTAATCACCCCCAGCAGCCACTCGTTAACAACTCAATAGAAGAAAAAACCCTGTCTAATCCCCAGGAAGATACACACATATTCTGACACCAAAACAAGCAGCCACTCGTTAACCCAAACCCCACACACCCCCATACCCCCACACCCCTAACGTCCCCACCACACACCCCCAATCCCCCTTCAGATCTCTATAAATACCCACAAAAGGGTCACATCATCCTGGGCACAGAGAGAACTGCTCCTGTCTGTGCTCTCTGAAGATGCTGGTCACAGATGCTGGCAAAACGTTAGGAAACAGAACTTCCAGAACACGGCCACACAGCCCGGAAGACCCACACCAGCCATCAAATATTTCTATTAAATGTTTTATTCATTTCCTGCCAAAAAATCATCACCACCACCACCACCATCATCACGATTCATAAATCAGTTGCTTGATAGCCTGGCAATAGAATAGATAAGCCCTGGTAGCCTGCATTATGTCAGCCCCAGGCCCTTTCATTTCATATTATAGTAATAATTACAGCTGGAGAATAGGGGAAATGTATATCTTTAGTGACTTAAAAGCCTATAATGTAATTATTCAAGTAACATGATTGATTGGGCCCAATAAATTAATAAAGGAGCCCTTTGGAACAAATGCAGATTCTTCTTCCATAGCATCATTATTGAAAAGCAGTGATAATCTTAAAATGTGGCTTATCATAAATTCTCTGGGGCACTTAACAATTATGAAGTCAAAAAGAAAGTAAGAACATCTCAGATCTTCTCATGGAACAATTGGAATCAAACATAAATTGCAGACGTGGACTCTGTAGGGGGACAAGGGGGGCAAGTGACATACACATCCTAACATTACATAAATGTACTTGTACATCATTCATGCAGTGATGTCATGATGTGCATTACATCATTGTAGCTTCTACTAGACACCAATGACTGAAGTCACAGCCGGCCAAAAAGACAATTAAAAAGACATATACATCTCATTGCACTGAACATGCAAGAGAACAAAAGTGTATGGATACAACTCCCAATCTTTTCATATAGTTTTTCTCCTGATACAGGGGAATAGCAACTTCCATCTATTTGTACAACAATGTCCAGATCCTGCTACCATCTCCAATCTACAACAGTCATTTACATGTTTTAAAACATGGTCATACACAACTAACATAAAGTAGCATTTGACAGCCATGATGCCTGCACAAAAGAACACTCAGTGAATTGGGCTCATAAATTTGACCCATGTTTATAACTTATAATCAAAATCCTGAACATTCAGGATAATTTGGGAATTTAAAGAGAATGTGGCAATATGACTTTTCTTTATATTGAAAAGTAACTTCCCTTGGTAATGATTTTCAAAGCAATTAACACTTTGATTTGCAGTTGAGGGATCCTATGCATAATTATGCAAAAATTAAAACATTATTATGCAGAATGGAGCTTACACCTATATAATTATGCATAGGATCACAGCCTTAGTTCTGCTGATGTCAATAAGATGTATCAGCTTCAATTCAAGCTTCAGTTCATTTGCTCAAAGGACTAGCTGTTATGTAGCTTTTTCACTTAGAAGTATAATGTACAGGTATGTGGTTTCCACCGTACTTTCCCATCTCATTTTATTGATCTTGGTCTTTCTACATATCATAAACCTGTGTTATTACAATAACAGATCTCTGTATTTACTGGGAGATTTCTAAATAGACAGTGGTTCTCAGGCAACACCTCTTTAAAAAAATAGTAAGCCATATGTCAATAAGATAATTCTACTGTAGTTTGTCCTATTAATATATGGCTTCCTACTCAAATGAAATCAGTGCAGTTAGTGGGTAGAGTCTTGTCTTAGATCTGTGACACCTGGGTTCAAGTCCCAGCTCAGACATAAATATATTAGGGACCTTGGGCCAGTTACTATGTTTCAGCCAAGTCTACCTCTTAGAGTTGTTCTAAAGATAACATTATTGGCGATCATGTATAGTATTCTGAGAAAAGGATGAGATCACAGTGAAAATCAATAATGTCAGATATTTGGCAGTGGCCAGCATAGTGCCAAGGACAGGAGAGCATGCTGGTTTTTAAAACCTTTTTGAAATAATTTAAGTTTGTTGGGTGGCCTTGGGCAGGTCATTATCTTTCAGGTCATAAGCTATCTCATGGATGACTTGAGTAAATAAAATTAACCAGCACTGTATCCACTGCTAAGTGCTGCAGAATATATATCCACAGAACTTTATTTGGCTCTCAGACAGCTCACGGTCATGACATTTACTTGTCAGTAAGTATAGAGACGCGAACAGCCTAACTTTTGACACATACTTATTTCAGTAATTTGTGGCATGTAGGAAACCAGAATGACAGAGAAATTCACCTTTGTTCTTTGCTTGGTCAGAGAGAATTGGCACCGAAGCACCAAAGGTAAGTGGCTACATGCCAGCCTCATCATTCACCTGCCACCTATTGATTGGCCATGACTTCCAGTCCAAGCATTCAAGAACATTTCAAGGGATTCCCTTCACTGAATTAAAAGGGAAGGAGAGTTTGTTCTATTTGCACACGTATGCTAGGGCTGCGTAGTGGGTTCAAAGGCAACAAGATATTTTGGAGGGCATGGGGGCATGCCCATAACATCTTTGGGGGGTTACTTAGCCCAAATGCATTACTTCTGGATCACACATCTGCAGAGGTCATCTGTGTGATCCCTGGGAAAGGCTCAGCTGCTTCAAGGAGCTGCAGGCAGGCCTAGGTAGACTGAGATAATATGCTACACCACCTGGATCCCTGCCTGGCTACCCTTCTTCTAGTCTGCCTGTTTATCGAATCTTCAAAAGACGTTTGGTGCTGTAGTGCCTCATTGTAAGACACAACATTCACCTTTTGGCGTATGTATTTGTACTGCCCATTGGTGATTTAATTTGCTTATTGTTGGCTAACTTAAAAAAAAATAATTTAAAACAAGCTAATCTTTGTACACTGTCTAGAGTTGCTTCAACAAATGAAGCGGCTAATACATTGATTAAATACATACATTTAAAAGACCAGGGCTTGGGCTCTTTGCTGACAGCAGAAATTTCAGCTCAAGATTGCATCTGCTTCCTGGGACTTTAAAGGAAAGCTATCCTGGAGTAGTGGGGTCACTGAAGAAAGAGGCTGGCCTGGGGTCCTTCAGGGAGAAGCCAAAGGTATCTAAGGCTGTTTTGTGTACATGCAGAGCAGGATTTGTGATGGAGAAGGAATCTGGACTGCTGATCCTATTTGCACCAAGTATTAAAAGAAACATCAAGAAGATGGGACAGAATGAGGGTGGGAAATGGGCTCCACAGGATTTTAAAACAACTATTGGTAAGGAGAGAGATGGTGAAAGACTGCAACCTGGCCATTTTAGGCACTGACTGGCCTTCTTTACTTTGAGAATGCAGTTTAAATAAGGAACTCAATTATTTAATTAATTATATAATAGAGCGCCAATTTGGGCTAGTGGTTAAGGCACCAGGCTAGAAACCAGGAGACTGTGAGTTCTAGTCCCACTGCAGGCATGAAAGCCGGCTGGGTGAGTTTAGGCCAGTCACTCTCTCTCAGCCCAACTCACCTCACAGTGTTCTTGTGGGGAAAATAGGAGGAAGGAGTATTAGGTATGTTCGTTGCTTTGAGTTCTTTATAAAAATAATAAAGGCAGGATAAAAAAAAAATCTAAAAAAAATCCCTGAGAGTAAAGGTTGCACCTCCACTGTAAAAATTCTCCTCTTAGATTCTGTTGGGTCAGTGGCTGGTAAAATGACTGGTTATCCAGGATTTAATCCTGGGTGTGGTCACAGAGACATGTCTCAGAGATGAGGGAGGAGTTCAACTCTCTCCACTGTTTGCCAGCTGTGATATGGGGCAGCAAACTATGTCTGGAGGGCTTGAGATGGAGGAGATGAGGTCTTTAGCAATTCTATCTTGCTGACCAAATGATCCATTCAGTAATCCAAGCTACTTTAAGAAACCACTGTCTGGATTACAAGCTTTGGCAATGAAGTTGGTCAGATGTTCTGTTCTGGGTGGCTGTTCCCACAACCCCTCCCCCAGGAGAAATGTGGTTTCTGTTTGTTTCCATGTGCAAGTAATTAGGTGACAATAGAAGTCATCTAGTCTCTAATACTCTGCTCAGTGCAAGATCAATATGAAAAATAGCTACCACTGTTTGGCTCTTCCTACTGTCACTTGAACAGGGAATCTGACAAACTCTTGTCAATTTCACCTCAGGCCTTGCTCTTCAAAGAAGCCAGCAAACCAAAAGCATTATTGAGTTCTAGTCCAGGAAAACTGGGAGGTGCATCTGGTTTAGGGACTTGCTTGCTTCCTTATTGTACTCACCCACTAGAACACACATAGATATGCTCAACCCCATACACAGGTTCCTTTCCTCCCTTGTCCTTTTTCTCTGTTGCAGCTTTCCACTCACTCCTACCAGTCATCCCTAGCCTCCTATTTCTCCACCATTTCTCTGTTTTTAGATCATTTCATAAGGGAAGGGAAGGGAAGGGAAGGGAAGGGAAGGGAAGGGAAGGGAAGGGAAGGGAAGGGGAGGGGAGGGGAGGGGAGGGGAGAGGAGAGGAGAGGAGAGGAGAGGAGAGGAGAGGAGAGGAGAGGAGAGAAAAGAGAAGAGAAGAGAAGAGAAGAGAAGAGAAGAGAAGAGAAGAGAAGAGAAGAGAAGAGAAGAGAAGAGAAGAGAAGAGAAGAGAAGAGAAGACCCACTGTTTTACCAATTTACCAGTGGACATATTATATGTATTTTTTTAAAAAAAATCAATCACTATTTCACCAATCCAGCAACCCAGGATTGTTCAGTAACCAGAGGTATGGGAGGCCTCCCCCCATCACACACATTAGCCAGTTAGAACAGAAGCATTGCCTACAATGAAATTAAGCACAGCAGATAGACCAACAACACCACTTGTACCAGCAGAAGCAGGGAAACACTACTTTTGATATGGAGCAAGGAAAGATGTGTGGAGGTTGCCTTCATGGTGGGCTTGGAGGAGGCTGACAATGGCCTCATGTATTTCTATTCTCCAGAAGCAGTTAGTGGGCCATGCTGGGGCAAGCAGGACATGCATGAGCCCTTAAGGAAAGAATCCAAATTAAAACATCCCTGAGAGATAGCTGCCCATGATCTCCTTGAACACATGTAGTAAAGGGAGCTTAATACTTCTGTCATAATTGGTTCCACTACCAGACTGTTCTTACTATTAAGAGGTTTTTCCTAACAATCAACCAGAATCTGCTTTTTGTGTGACACCTGTGACTCCCTGCAGGTACTTGGAAGGGGCTATTGTATCCGCCCCACAGAGTTGGTTACCATCGAGAAAGAAATTTGGCTACCATCAAGTGCTCATGTTGATTTTTGTATCCCAGACCTGGTAGCCCTATGTTAGCTTCTTGCTTCTCTGTTACTTGTTCTGCTTCAGATCATAACCAACTGGTGCTAGGAATGAGTACTTTTGCTCAAAAAGGACAACTCCTGTAATTGCACATAAACTTTCCTGATATTTTGCTTATCAACTTTGAAGCTGGGATGATGTTTTGTTTATCATCATCATCATCATCATCATCATCATCATCATCATCATCATCAGTGTGTAGAGAACCTGGGGACACAAGAACTTACTGCTTTGTGGCAGGAGTCACAGTTATGGAAATCCCCATCACAACCAGTCCATTCCTGGAATCTCTGCAGCGTCTGTTTCTCAACTTGGCCTACCTCGAAGAGCTGACATCAATCTTGAAGTCATCCCCCAGTTTCTCTCTCTAACCATGGATGCAAAGGCAAAAAAATAATTATGAGTGTGTTAGTTAAAAAATTTTTTTTCCAGAACTCCTGATCAAGAGGCAAAGCAGTAGTGATAAAAAATTGGCAATAAAATGAAACTTGTGTTCACTGTAATTTATTTATGCAAATTTATATATTAAACATATTTAAATTTCAAAAAAATGGATGCCCCAGTTACAACACTAGAATTTATTTAGCTTTTTTCTGTTTTCACCTGTTTCTATACTATTTGCAGTTCTATCGGTTCTTAACCAATGATCCATATCTGGAAAAATGTTGATATTGCATAAATATTTATCAGGCCTAATTAAAAAAACAAAATAAAACTAATATGCATATCCTTAGGAAATGATATGCATGTACTGAGGGATATATATCTAGGATGGATATGACAGTTTAATATTAGGAGGCTGAAAAGTTATGCAGGAGAATCACCATTGTGATGTTACTAGGAATGCTGATGGCCTGGTGTAGATAAACCTGACATGCAGCATAATAATGTACACAGTGGTAATGGATTAGCCTACTGAAATTAAATTGGATTTTTTTTCCCCATTGTGAATGCCTGGAATAAGGCACTTAAGCACCTAGCTTCTCTATCCAGCTGGCCTGCCTTTGCAAATACAATTTTCATGTATGTTCATTCTAGAGGAAGTCCTACTCCAAGGGAATTTGAGGCACACATGCATTACAATGCACATGTATGAAATGTATTGATTCCCACGTAGTTCAGTGGGATTTATGGCTCAATAGGTGTGCATAGGATGCCACCTTGTTGATTGAGCAGACCTCTTAAAACCACCCTATCTCTCATTGCTGCATTTAGGACAAACTGATAATCAAACTGAAATCCAGAAAAAGCATCTTAAGCGGTGAAGAGGCAGGGAGGGAGAGACTCAGTGTAATTGCTCTTGCGCTGCTAAGTTAGAAACTCCCACTGGATTTTAAGATCTCTCTGCTGGTGAAGTTTCTCAGCAGCACCATCCAAAACCGCTGGGCCTTTTAACTCCCTCAGCTGCCCTTTAGAAAACATGGGTCGCTTAACGCCTAGGGAAATGTTTGTCGGAGTTTGGGGGCAGGCAGGAAGTTGGGTTCTGTGCATGTGCTTATGGGAAGAGGGAAGATTCAAGTGGTGGTGAGGGAAAGGCAGCCAGCCACCTTCTGCATGGACCACTTACAGTTTTAATGACAAGGGCTGGTGATGTTCAGCCAATGAGAGGGGAACAGCCAGCATCAAAGCAGGAAGCAGATGAGTGGGCAAAGAGGGGAAGGGAAGTGGATTCAAGGGTGTCCCCCCTGACACACACCTTCTCTTATGGAACCCTATCAAGTTCAGAACCCAGTTTGAAGAACCTCACTCTAAGTATCTCTTACGCCACTTCATCACCCAGAGTTCCTCTGAAAACCAAGAGATGCTCTGAGATCCATGTGTACAGACAGTCTGCATGAGTGCAGTTTAGTCCAAGCCCATTCTTGCTCCTCATTCCAGGCAGTCACTAAGGCCACAGCCAAACCACAAACCAGAGCCTCAAAGACAACCCCAAGCTCCCTCTGAAACTCAATTGTGTGTATCAGATGCCTGGGGTGTACCAATCTAATAAATCTTTCCCTGCTAGGGCAGGGTGCTATTGGAGAGAACTTCAAGGTCCAAAAGGAGTGAGCTAATCATGACAAAGGACTCATCACCCACATTCAGAACATGTCACCATCACCCTGAGACAAAACCGAGATCTAGCATGCGACTCCCACTGTGAATCAGTCCCTTAGTAATTTGGGTCCTGGCCATGGTAGCTATAAACTCCCAAGCTGCCTTTGAATCTGTATATAGATAAGGCAAACTCAAGTCCCCCACTATCAAACATTTAGGGAATTCCAACTCACTCACAGCATTGAGCTGCTCATATAAGGAGGCCTCTGCCTAGTAGGGAAGCTGGTATACTAGCAGCAGTCCCACATGATTCCTACAGCCTAGCTTCACAAACGGAGTCTCCCATCCAGTGATCTGTGGAGCAGCACCCCTGGAAGCCACTAGAATTCCTTAGATGCCACTCTACTGCCCCTAGCCTGGAACTGCAGCTGATGCCACACATAAAACCCTGGTGGGTACAGTTCCAAGAGGGCAACCTCCCCCACCCATGCCCAACCAGATAATGCATGCAAAGCGAGCCTTCTCATCCACAATTAAATCATGGAGAGGAGCTTTATTGCGGCCAACTGTGCATTCAGTAGCAATAGCCAGAAACAAGGGTCACTGAGGTGTTGATGACCGGGTACTGGGGTGGAGTGGAAGGGATAGAACATGGTATTGGCACTAAACAAAATTGCCTCCCCCATAAATGGCCTAACCCCTGTCTCCCACCATATTATTTTGTCCATCACCACCAACCCAGCAACCTCCCTGACCCCCATCCTCCCTCGCCCCGGTCAAAGCCTCCACCAGATGCCATAATTTACCCAATCAATTGGCAGGTCTAGACAACCAGGACATTTCTGCCTACCATCTGGTCAAGACCATCAATCCAATCCACCCTCCACTCCCCGTCCACTTGACACCCACCATCCACACTACCCTCTAAGCACTCCACCCTTCCCTGGGGAGCCAGAGGAGAGCCAAGAAACAAACCGTTCCTGCTAAGCTAATCAAAGATGATACAAGAAGCAGAAACCCAGAACAGAAAAAGTAAAGTACTGATTGTTTTACAAATGAAATTGCTTGATTCTATGTGAAGGTAATTTCATGGAGCTTTGAAGAGTTAAAATGAAGCTAAATACCAAAGCCTTTTGAATGCAGTCAAATGAAAAATACAAATTCTTCACCTTTCCTATGAAATAAAAGTAAATAACAGTTGCTATAAGATAGCTACTCAAGCTTAATTCCTTGTTGCTAAAAATAGTTCTGGGCAATTATAATCTGAGGCTGACTCTTGCCACAGTTAGGCAGTCTGCGTGCAGAACTGTAATCAAAATCCACCATACAGAATGGAGCTGTAGATTTCACTCAAAGTTTCCCCCTTATACTGATTATTCTTTATCTGATGGGAGACTGCTTTCATTTTTCAGTATAAGAAGCAAAACTGTAGCTAATTGGTTGCTACAAACTCCCTATTTTTTTCAATCCCTTCTCAAAAATCTCTATGTGGATTAAGAAAAGATCTGTGTGGGAGTGTATCTGTGCCTGTATACATACACATGGGAGAAGAAAAAGTAACAGTTCCTTCATCCTTCAAGAAATCACTTTTATAAGCACTACTGTCAAGACACTGAGGAAGAAAGAGACAGAGAAAGAGAAAGGGGGGGGCAAGCTTAACATGTCTATCAAAGAGTTACCCCCTCCCACATACACTTGCTTTGGGAAACAATTGGTTGGATAATCTACTAGATGGGTTTTCAATTCCTCCATGGGGCACCTTGATACTGGGAGATCACAAGTTCCATTTGCTGGGGTGGGGGGGTTCATTCCATTCATTGTATCAGCATGGGAGGCTATTACCACAGACACCTGGGAGCTTTTAATTATGCAAGTTGGATTCAAAGTAGAGTTCCAGCTGAACCCACCTCTGGGAGTTTATCAACCATCAAAGCAATCTCCAGTCTTGAATCTCTTTCTGTTCTCACACCCATATTGTTCAGATCAGAACTAACACTCAGTGAACTATTATCCCAAAAAGCAATTTTAAGGATGTTCTCCTTGTTCCTCTATTTGATCCTGCTGATTTGGAGTTGATGATCAAACCCAACATTTCCACAACAGATGTTGTCAGCCTTCCCAGGTAGACCAGACAGGAAACACAACCAGATGAGCTAATTCTACATTATTGTAAGGCTACATTAACAGAACCTTGCAAGTCTGAAAGTACAAATCTCCCGCTGTCTCCTTTACAGCCTCAGAAGTTAGGGAGGGATCCTTCTGAGCCTCTTTTTCCACCCATTATGCAGCTGCGGGCTATGCCCTCTCTTATCTGACCATTCCCTAGACAGCATCTCTTTGCCCCATTTCTCAAGGTCTTTCTCTCATACCATTACAGATGTACAACTGACAGGTTCCCAGAGTGATCTAGCTTCTAAAAGATAACTGTTAGACTTATCACTAACCTCCTGCATCAAATGAGTGGGTATGTTATCCCAAAGCGACTGGACAACTTTTCAGATTATGTGGAATGGCAATGATAAATTTGTTTACTTCTTAGATAAAAGCACGGTGTTCCTAATACTGAAGTGGGGATATAATCTAAAGTGAGAAGGGATGCATCCTGTACAGTTGAGAGCTGTAATCAATGCTTTCCTTCCCATCTCACTGATTACTAAGGTACTGCAGAGATTATGGTACGTCAGAATCTGGTGCAACTTATTCTTGGACTCATTACAATTTATTGGTTAATTCCTCTTAGATGTATCCAAAGATTCAGATGCATTGATTGTACAAGTCATCTAGGACATGCTTGTATGCTTAGAAGTGGACCTTCTTCTCCCATTTTATAAATACTTGATCTGTCCTCTTCCCCTTTATAGGTAAATTTCTTCTTTTAAATCTTAAAGGCTTGCCTTATAATCAGTTAGGGAATATTTATCAGTCATTTTGGCTACTCAACCTCTACCCCACTACGCTAATTTCATTAATCAGAGTACTGTATATATGATGCACTGAGATGCACTGAAGAGGAAATATAATTTCTTATTTACCTATAACTATTGTTTTTCAAGTGATTATTTGCACAACAAATAATCTTTATTCATCTGCAGATCTTAATAGACTCTCCACAGGCACACCATCTATTTCCCTGATGCACAAATGAACTGTTTGAAGAACTAAAATTACAGGTAAGCAATTCATACATTTCCAGACAATATTGTTAGGCCATGCTAGCTAGGAGTTGTGGTGAACAAACCCGGTGGACACCAGAGGCGGAACTATGTCAGTGATATTTCCTGTCCTTGTGATAACTGCCTAACTCCCAGAACTCCATCCTTCCTTCAGAAATTCATATTTCTTCCCTATCAATTTCTTTTAGGATGGGGCATTTTGGCTCATTAGGACTCTACTTTGACACATTTCATCTCCTAATAATGATTATACTTCCACACCCTTCTGGTGAAAAGCAAAAGACTTATGGGCACTTTCATAAATGAAATCAGTGGAACATAACTCCTATGAAATTGAGCACATTTCCTCCCTCATAACAATCTAATTTTCCTGCAAATGTTATTCTATTCTGATAAAAATTATGACTATATATCTTCAGCATTAGGCACTATGCTTTCCCCATGCTAGAAAATGTGAGGGCAGAAACTGTTTTCTCTGTTTTATTTATTTATTTTATTTATCCTGCCTTTATTTTTTGTCAACTCAAGGCAGTGTACACACCTAATGCTCCCACCCCCTATTTTCCTCAAAACAACAACTCTGTGAAGTGGGTTGAGCTGAGAAACAGTGATTGGCCCAATGTCACCCAACTGACTTTGGGCCTGTCACTCTCAATCAGGCCAACCTACCTTTCAGGGTTATTGTGGGGGAAAAGAGGAGGTGGGAGCATTAGGTATGTATGCTCCAGAATTGAGACAATAAGGCAGTGCTATTCTTGGGAGGGACACTTCATTGGATATTCAAACGAAGTTCTCCTCAAAGCAATATTGCAAACCTAAATGATGCCCCACTTCTACCTAGAAGAGTGGAGTGGCCATGCTGCTTTGCCTGGTGATCATTGTGGCTTGGCAGACTGAGGCAGACTGCCCTGTCCCCAAAAAATTTAAGGCAAAGCAATATTCCTTTGACAGATGCTTCATCATGGCAAGGCAGAGTGACATGCCTTCATAGAGTGAAGTGCCTCATTGAAGTGGATTATTTGCAATCTACTAAACTGATTACCCAGAAACCATCACAGGATGGTTCTGTTGACCTTTGAAGCTGAGGATCTAATAATTAAATGGATCAAGTAGTCCTTCTACAGTTCTGCTTCTTATCTAAACAGAGGATTGAACAGCATTGAATAAGAGAATATGAAATTGATTATTTGGGGTTGTGAAACAGATAAGAGAATGGGCCAAGCAATTGATGAGCAGAAAAGGATGAATTTAAACAAAATCTGATGGGCCACAATGAAGCAACGTTGATTCAGACCAGAAAATTGGGCGAAACAAACAGAATAGTAAGTGGCTCTTACAAAAACACTGCTTTTTGTCACCAAAAAATGCCCTTCCAGCTTTTCCCACTGTAATGAGCTCTGTGTCTTGTGTATTCATTCTAAAGACAAAGGATATGTCCTACCAAAGGACCCCTGCATTTTGCAAAACTTACTAGCAGGGTGATTTCCCAAAGCAGGGAAGGTTGAAGAAGACTGTTTCACAATATAGGCTTTCTCCCTCCAGACCCAAGCCTCACATGCACCGGTTACACAGGCAAAATAAGAAGGCTCCCCCTAATAAGGGCTTCAGGGTATTATACTTATGGATCAATGCCGATGTTAATTATTTATTAAAGTATTTCTTCAACATATTTGTATCCCACTTTTCTACTTAAAATGCACTCACCATAAAAAAAAAATTCAGCAGTTTATGGGGCCAATGAATCAGATGGAGGGAAGCAAGTCTGCCCGTTTGGAATACAAGCTGTAGTATATAAACAGAGAGCAAACCCCACTCCATTCTAGCACTGAAGATGTTACCTAGCCAGGTAACGAAATGTTTGCAAGAAAACAACCAAGCTCAGAGAACCCCAAGGACTCCACAAAGATCTTTTTAATGTGTGTGTACATGTACGTGTTTTCATGCAGCATAATCTCAATCAGACCAGTTTGTTGTCAGTGATCCTTTCACAGCATAATTAAACAGCGCTTAGACTTGAAATGATGGTAAGCCTGCATAGGCAAGAAAGGCAGGGAATGGGGATAAAGGTTGGCATCATTAAAAAAATCATTCTTTCTGCTAAATAAGGGTTCTACACCTCAACAGCTAACTTCCAGGACAGTCCCATTGGGAAATGCAATTTGGAAGTTGAAAGAGCACAGTAATACCCAATCTAAAAAGCCCATATTCAGTACCATTTAAATCTCAAGATGAATCTGTATATATATCACCATTGCAAGGTTTCTCATTTTTCTTTTTTTAATTAAAGGAAAGGCGATGGCTAAGTTTATTTTTTTCCTTCTCAATCCCACTATTTTTAATGCAGCTCTGAGGATGCCATTTAAAAACAAAATACTACACTTTCCTGGAAAAAATGTTCAAAGACATGAGTACACGCAGTCCCTTCGCCTAAATGTGAACCTTAGGCCATGAAATTATTATTTCAAATCTGGAGTTGAAATAATATCCGCAGGAGCTCTCCAACTGAGAGTCATCCAGCTGTGACACAAGCACTTTCCACATCCTATAGGTCCTATGGAAGGGCGAGATGCAATCATTGTGCCTAATGCCACATGTTCAGCTCTGAGATTCATTAGACATTCACATGCATGGCGCCATTTCTATTCCCTAGTCCCTTCAAAGCACCTTGAATCTGGCTGTGCAATTATCTTCACTCCTGCAGACCTCAAAATACAGAGAACAGGCGAAGAATGCCATAAACCCATCAGTGCTTTCCCTCTAACTGTGAGTAGAAGGCAAAATGTATCATTCAGTTACTGTCCTGCTGCAAGCCACTGCAGGTCCTGCAGCAACAAAAAAGCCCCCCACACCCACTCACTAGGTTAAAAAATAAAAAAAATATAGCAAACCACTATTTCTCTCTTTTATTGTATACTTCTGAAAAAGAAACCTCTGAGCTCTTGTTATAAAGCAGTAGCTCTGAACCAGCAATGTCACCATTCCTCTGTTTCATTTAAAAGGCCATTGCTATTTGCAATGGTGTAAGAAAGGCATTCTGTCAATTTACAATCAGACACTTTTTCAAAAAGCTTCGCCATAGTTTTATGTCGCTGCAACGGTTGGAGTGGAGAGGGGAGATTCTGAAACAACAAAAAAACTTTCACCTCACCACCACCAGCAGTTCATGGGGCAATCATTCAAAGGAAACTCAAGTCTGGTGAAAAGTCTTGGTGTTTCGCAGCTAGTTTGTCCCTTCCTTAAGGTAATGGGGAAGCAGACAAAAACATTTTAAAAACATTGCATTAAAAAAACCAGAGAAAACAGTGAAAAAAACATTTTTTTAAAAAGGATAATATATACCCATCCAATAGATAATTTAATGAATTATCAAGTTAAATTAGCAAAGTGATCAAAAGGAAAATAAACAAAGAGACAAACACACATTTGCAAATTTAAGATGTTAATTTTTAGCAGTCACAACTCTCGTCCTTTTCGCCCCAGCTGACTCCCAGTGGCCAGTGGTGGGGTAAGGTCACAGTTCCTTCAGTAGGAAAACAGA
This sequence comes from Python bivittatus, assembly GCF_059951505.1. Classification (NCBI taxonomy): domain Eukaryota; kingdom Metazoa; phylum Chordata; class Lepidosauria; order Squamata; family Pythonidae; genus Python; species Python bivittatus. The sequence goes on along the minus strand of NW_028277124.1, from coordinate 5,283,133 downwards.
TTGCCCAAAACCTCTGCTTAACACCATTACTGTAAACAGAAATGTCATTTCTTAAATGTGATTTCAGATACACCAGAAATAAATCAGCTAAGCCAGGAATCAGCTCAGCTGCTGAAAATAGATGATGCTGTGAGGAAACAGAGATCTAGAGCTGATTTGTGAGCAATGCGAAAAGGCTGTGGAGAAGTGCCAGCCCCAGATAAGGGCCTTCCATGTAAGAGTGAAATGACCAAAGAATCAACACAAGGTTCCAGTTCCAGCTCATGATGCCTTAATGCATCACACAATGTGTGTTCTTTGATCTGTGTAGCAGCTGCAGATAAAAGGAAGTTCTTCCAGTCCCTGCTTCCTCCATGAGGATACTGTGCTCAGTCCCCAGTAGCTGGCAATGACACACCAGAACCCACTCAAGAGACAGAACAAAATAAACATGCTAGTTTTCCACTGATCTCTAAGACTTCTTACCCATAGCAGTTATTATGTCAACATCCCACTATGGCCAATTATACCAGATGGTGGTGGAAGCTGCATCTTAAATTTAAATGGTCTCAAGGGTAAACCTTTGGATCAATATACAAAGTACATTGAAGAAATCTGAACACCTGTAGCCCTGGTATGAGGACCTTCTGACCAGCAGGTGGGATGGAGCCTGTAAGAACTTCCCATACAGTTCGCTGAGGCTTAAACTATCACTCTTTCCCTTCCCTGAAATTCTGCCCACTCAGCCAGATCACTCCAACTAGCTTCTTTGTGCATGGAGCAAAGGACGGTCATCCAGCAATTTGTTCTATTATTTCCTCAGCATACACTAAATTTCAGCCTCCTCTTGGCATGTTGCTATTTCTTTTTCAGGTGATCTTTTAAATGGTATCCTTGATTTTAAAATAATATTTTAAAAAAAGGTAGTGATGACAGTCATGGCCCAAAGGTGACAGGAAGCAATAGGTAGTGAGAGAAAGAGAACTGACCACTGTGGTAACATTAGTCCTTTTTATAATGAAAATTGCCATATCCTGCCTACGATATACAATTCCAGCTGCCAATCCAGAGACTACAGCTGTTATTATTACTCCCAAGGCAGAAAGTTCAACAACCATGTATAGAAAAGAAAAAATGGACACATACCCCAATTAATTTATCAGTACAAGTTCAGAGAATCAGCCCCATCTGAGACACGAAGTTTTCTGCATCAGATATTTCAGTCCAAGGCTGCTGCCACTATCAAAGGATAATTTAGGTTTTTAAACACAGTTTCATTTTAGCTCCAACTGAGTATGAAACTACAAACAGCTGAACTCAGTGCTGCAATGAAATATAAAAAGAATGAAAGAACAAGGCCTAGCTGTTATCAGATAAAAGGCACAGAGCAAATTACATAATGCTTGCTGAGAACACAATAAACTCCCTTTCCTAATAATCAGTTTAATAACTGAGGATCAATCTGGAGGCCTGTTTATTCATGTGTTGGTTATTCATACTGATCATATATAAAGTGAAGAGGAGTTTGGTTACATATGTCTATTTAACATAATGACAATACTTGGAAGCAAAGTATGGAACCCTTATCCACTTCTCCCACCCTCAGCATTGTAAATTAAACAGATACACAAACTTGATGTCTTCTTCATAACTAATTTGGTTTAGAGCTGCTGCAGCCAATAAAATAGGCTCTGTTTGAAATAGGCTGTTTCTAAAGCCTATTTCATTTTCTGTTTCAAAAAAAGAAAAAAAAACTAGGCAATTATGCAGAAGTTGTCTTGATTGGTAAGGATGTCATAGATTAGAGCGGTCTGTATCAACCTCAGCAACTTTAAGATGTGTGGACTTCAACTCCCAGAATCGGAGTTGGCTGGTTGAGGAATTCTGGGAGTTGAAGTCCACATATCTTAAAATTGCTGAGATTGAGAAACACTGGGCTAGAGAAGAGAGGAGCTCAAATCTATTTTGTCTCCTGGGCTCAGCAGCTAACACTCTCACCAAGCATAGCTGAAGTCCTTGTAAGTGATGGTGAGTAGACTTCCTACACTGCTGATCAAATATGGCAAGAGTGCTAGGAAACTGAAAGTAGATCTGGGCCCAGGCAGCTGGGAACTGAGGACAGGTGGTGGCATTCCACCTGTGGATTCCTTCCTTAGGGAAGTTAGAACTTTGTACTGATGTCACATCTGTGCAAGTTTGTAAACTTTTTTTAAAAAATGCTCTGTCTTTGTAAAAATATCCACTGAATTCTAGCACTATTTCTGTTTGATTTGCTCAGATTTAATTTTGAAGCAGAGGCAGCTCCAGGGGAGTAAGAAAAAAGTAAGGTGGCAGCCATGTTCAGTGCCCCACCCTCTTTTTATGCACATCACATGCCTCCATGGTTGGGGGTTTTAGTCTTCTCTTCAGACATCCCTGTTTTGAAAGTTATTATTGCTGTTGTGTTGGAACTACCTTGGAACTGGTTATAGAAAAATGGTAGACTTTTATGACTGATACAGGGTTCAAGCTACTCATCACAATGGTTTCTCTGACCTTCTATGTTATGCTGACTTCCCAGGAGAAAGATCCTTAGAGCAAGCAAGGAAGAAACAAATATGGGGAAGCAAGGATCTGGCAAGGCATACCACCATGCGATTTCTGAAAGTGGGAGATGTTTTGGAAGATTTCCAGCTGACTCTTGAAGAGATTTCCTTTTCTCCCCCATTCTTGTCCCACCAGATAAACTGTTAGAAAAGGCTACATTTAGAACCTTGGTATCAAGTCATGGGGTTTAAGCTGGACTGCCCAATTGTTTGCTACTTCATTGTCTCTCAAAAATAGCATCTCATTCCCAATGGAGGAAAAAAAACACATCTCAGCTTCCAGTGCATCAGCATCAAGGGCATACTGAGGGACAACCATTAGAGTAAGAAATATTATTCTGAAATGCTGACAACAGTACCAGATTTGAAAATCATTATTCCACCTCTCTCCCCTCCCGCTCCCCTAATGTACTTTAAAGAGGTGAAATTGCTCCCTGTTTATTGAACTGTGAACTAGCATCGTGATTCTTGCATCTTTGGCAAGTTACTTGAAGTCTCTCTGTAATGCTTCTTTCAGCAATTTGTGTTTCATTAAAATGTTGATTAAAATTGCTCACAGGCATGCATCTGCATCTAATTTATAGCATACACCCAATTTGCAAAGTCTAGGGTAGGACTTCTTAAATCGATGATATACAGCCTATGCTGTTTTCACAAAAGTAAGAATTGTTTTCAGTGGGGCTTACAGTCAAGTAAGGGTCTTTAGGATTGTAGCCTTAGGCTAGTAACTCATGAATGTTTAAGAAACATTAAATATAACAAACATAAAAATTATTATTGTAATAATCCACCATAGTGTATGTTCTTATTGAAAGTGTATATAGATCCTTCACTCCCTCCCCCACCCCCTGCAGAGCTGGATTTCTGTAAGTGAACCAGTCAGGATAGCAAGGGTATACATGGGAAGAGCCACCATGCATAAAAAAGAGTGTCAGTGTATGATGGTAGAGGTGGTGGTAGTGGTTGGTCGCACAGTCAGCCAGATGTTTAGACTGGATTTGGCATCTCAGAGAACTGGAAGTAAACAATATTAGTTTGAGCTCCTAATAGTGAAAGGCAAATATGATTTATTAAGAATAACGGCAACTGGTGAGATGACGGCTGTGGTTGGAATATAGCAACTGAAGGATACAATTTGTTTTACAAGTGGGGTGGGGAAGCAATAGAAAGGGAAGAGGAATGTACTGTATGATTTAACATATCCATTCCTGCTCACAAATTCAAGTGATAAATTTAGCAATGCTCTAGAAAGCATCTGGATTAAAATAAGTTAAAGAACAAATGACAGCAACATTGTTGTTGTCTACTGTCACCCACCAAACCAAGGAGAACATGAGGATGAAAAACAAACTGCAGATGTTCAAAGATGTTTCAGACCATAGGGAAGGGATAGCTTATGCAATGCAAGTTCTGCCAAGGATGGCCCTTCCAAGAAATTTCTACTTGTCTTTCTAACTACTTTCTCCTTTAAAGAATAGGGAAAGCAGAAAAGAGATGTTAGCTGAGGCAGTGGAAGTTAGGGCTTTCAGATCTAAATGGCAAAGATGTGGACCTCAGCTAGATAGCAGCAAAGTCTCTCTCTCCTATCTGTATTTCTTGGTGGACATCTGGTGATTGTTCAGACTTTTGCAGCTCAGAAATGGAAGTGCCATTCTTATCGTAAAGTAAAATCTTAGAATGAGCTGATGTTAGTCCAGGCTGATAAGAATAATAAAATGGGTTCCTATAGATATGTTCAAAAGAAAAGGAAAAGAATCAATATACAAGATGCTCCATAAAGATGATAAAATAATAGGTAACAAAGGAAAGGCAGAAGTCCTCAGCTCATATTTTGGTTCATTCTTCTTCAACAAAAAAGTATGTGTTCTGTCAGGAAATTGTGAAAAGCAGGAATGAAGCTTGAAATTGACTGAAATACTATCAGCAGATACCTCTATGATTTGAATAAGCTGATATCTCCAGGACCAGATGAACTGCATTCTAAACTATTGAAGGAACTAGGAAAAACCCCAGTGTATTAACCTTGAGAAATACTGAAGAACTGGTGAGGTCCCAGAAGACTGGGGAAGAGAAAATATTGTCAAAAAGGGGGAAAAGGAACTCCAACAAACTAAAGATCAGTCAGTCTGACATTGATATCTGGGAAGATTCTGCACAGATCATAAAAACATTGATCTGTAAGTTTCTTGAAAGCAATGTGGAAATTACCAGAATAGATTTGTCAAGAACAGATCTTGCCAGACTAAACATATCTAATTGTTTTGATCAGGTAACTTCACTAACAGCTGTGAGAATAATATATCTTGATTTCAGGAAAGTTGATGACAAATCCATTATGACTTCCAGTTGTGCAGCCCATTATTTGAAGGGGTAATTAAACTTTCCCATTCCTATAGTCTCATGCCTCTTTGATGGCATGGCAATTAAATGGATACATAGTTTTCTTGCAAATCATACTTGAGTGCCCATCAGTGATCCAGATCGAATTGGAGAGATGTGGAATGCCACAAGGATCAGTTCTGGATCCTCTACTCTTCAATATTTTCATTAATGATTTAGATGAAGAAGTAGAGGGAATGTTATCAAAATTGCAGATGCAAATTATCAAAGATTGGGTGGGATAGTTAGCACCATAGGACACAGAAATAAAATTCAGAAATAAAGTTCAGATCAATTTTAACATATTAAAGAAATGAAGAGAAAATAAAAATATAAAATTGGGGAGAGTGTTTAATTTGAAGTTATTGAATAATAAACAAATGCACATGGAGAGGATGGGGATCCCAGCCTTTGTAATAATTGTACAAATAGTCTTAGATTACTGGTTACAAGCTGAATATTAGCCAGGTTTGGCAAATAGAGCTTTAGGCTGCAGATCATGGGAAGGAATCATTCTACTTTATTCCACTTTTAAAATCATTCTACTTTGTTCCACTTTATTCCACCTCAACTACTCTGTCCAGTTCTGGGTACAAAACTTGAAGAAATCAGAGATATCTGAACAGGTTCAGAGAAAGGCAAAAAGTATGATCAGGGGGTTAGAAATTCCTATGAAGAGAAGGAAGTATGCTTAGACTTGAGAAAAAATATCTGAGGGGGTATGATAGTACTCTTCAAATATCTGCATGGATGTCACACAGAAGAGGTTAATAAATCTACACTTTATTCTGTTCTCTCTCATTCTGGAGGACAAGACATAGAATAACGTTATAGGAAAGCAGATTCTGACTGAATGTTAGAGGAAAAAAATCCAAACTCTAAGAGCAGTTCAATTATGGAACCAATTAGCCAGAGTTCCCTTCACTAAATGTGTTCATCACATCTGTCTGTGGTGCTTTAATCTGGATTCTTGTACTGAACAAGGGAGTTGGGCTCAATGGCCTAAATAGATCCCTCCAATTCTATGATTCTACATCACTACATTATCTGAGGTCACAGGAAGTGAAGGCTGATTTGGAGCCTACGAGCAGGAAGTAGTTGTTCCATCCTAATAAATGACTATTATCAATTATATGCAACCTTCCAGTTCAGAGACAGTATACTTCTCAATGTCAGCTGTTGAGCAGCCGCAGCTGGCTAATGTCCTGCTTATGGGAAACAAGATACTGGACAAGAGGGACCATTTCTTAAATATTATTTATCAATTACTTTTGGATTTACTTTCTTCTGTGAGATAACACTGAAGTTGCAGGTGCTTAAGCTACTGCTTAAGCTACTGCTACTGCTAACAGGAGGGAGGTTGGGGGCAGGGGGGCTCATCAAGGGTTGGAGTAGCAGAATGTAGACCTATTAGCTCAGTTTAACCTAAGTGACTAATGAACTCTGATGGGGTCCATAGGGAGCTCGGGGTTTTCCCTGAGGATCTAGTGGGCAGTTCAACAGAGGCCATGGTGACTGCCTATAATGGGCATATGACAAGGGCCTAGGATCAGATTGATCTTATGTACCTTTCACTATGCATCAATCCAGAGGTGCTCCTTGCTTTTCTGAAGTGCTCCAAAAGATTAAATTCCAGAAGAGATAGAGAGCCATTGGAGAATGGTGAGCAATGGATCTCATCAAACATGAGTAAGAGCCCACGTTAGGGATTACATTGGGGCAATAAGAACAACAAAACATATTTCTTCTCTTATGGCATCTGCAGATAGCCATCAATATGGGTTGGTATTTATTCAACCCTTTTTAAGATGACCCATTACTTGGTGGGGAAGGCAGCGGCACAGGATCATCTGTTGGGCCACTGTGAATAATATTCTAGGTGTGTGTAGATCGTCAGAGTTGGAGTCTGACTGTGCAGATCCTGTTGAGACTGAGGCACAGTCTTACATGGTTAGCTGGGATGAATTTGAACCTGTAACTTCTGAGGAGGTAGATGGGGTCTTTGGGATTGCTAACCTGATCCATTAGATCCATACCCTTCCTGGCTGCCCAAGTGGTGGCATGTGGTTGAGTACATACAGTAGCGTCAGCCTCTTTGAGGAAGGGGATGGATCCACCTGCCTTGAAGGAGGTGGTGATACGTTCTCTTCTCAAGAAGCCATCACTGGACCCAACATTCTGGACAATTTACCTATTTAGGGAAGGTTTTTGAGAAGGGGGCTGGGCTACAGCTTCATAGGACCCTGGAAGAAACAGATTATCTAGACCCTTTCTTATTTTTCAAAGTAATAGTTCAAAACCATTGAAGAACAGCTTTGGGAAAACATGGAAATATAGCAGAAATTTGAGAAAGTCCATGCCAGGGTAAGCAATTTGAGATCCCAATGTATGGCTTTAAACACACACATGCAGGACATTACATAATTCTACTCTTTGTAAGTACCAGGAGAATTGCCTGAGGAAATCAGTTGAGAATTTGAAATAACCAATCAAAGGTGAAACATATCCATCACTCTCTGAAAATGAGAGCTATTCTGAATATAGAAACTCTCTGTTAGCACAATCATTTTTATTCACAAGAGTACTTTTATAAAAAGAATTGTGCCCTACTGACATAATTGGGATTCTAAAAGTTTCTCAACTGGTTTCTACACTTAAGGGACTTAGAGCCTGCAAGGACAAACCAATGCTTCCTGCCTGAAAAGGTATTATTGTTTGAAGGCCTTTTCAAACAAGCATCACATTCTACTTGGAACAGCATTCACTTGAATCATAAACCAGGAAGGTGGTTGCTCCAAGCAAAATAAATGTGAAGAACTGCTGAAAGATACAGACAGAAAAGCGTACCCGTCTCCCTTAATAGTTGCTTTGCAGGCAAATAGAAAATGAGCTTTAGCTTTTCTTCATTCCCTGGTTAGGGGGTAGGGTATAGCACATTTTCCACTTTTTGCCCTACAAGGCTTTCTCCTTTATTTTGGAATGAGTAAACCAAATCTTGAACTTTATCAAAAATAAGCAATGTTCAACATGCTGTTCCCTCAGCCAACAAAGCTGATCCTATCTGTTCTGCAGGGGTATCTGCAAGGAGGGGGTCAAAAATGAAAAAAAAAAAAGTCAAGGTGGTGGTCACAAACATCAATATGGCAGCCTCATGGATGCAGCGGTGTCCTCAGGGAAGGTTCAAAAAGCCAAGATGGCAACCCCATGGATTTTGATTGATGGCTTCTATCTTAACTTTTTTGACTCCCTTCCCGAGGACACTGCTGCATTCATAAAGCTGCTCTCAGCCTCTGTTTATCGTCCAAGGCTGAGGAGGGTTGTGGAGAAAAGCTGGACTCACTTAAACTCCTACCATTGACAACAGGACTCTGGTTTGTCCAACACGATTGCCCAGCATGTCTGCACTTTGTTTACATCCTGTCAATATTCAGTATTTTTATTTCTTCAAATTATTCTTTGATTTAAAACAAAAACAAAAAAAACCCCAAACCAAAAACCAGTTTCCAGGTTATTTGGATTGGATTCAGAGTCAGGGAAACAACAAAAAAAAAGCAAACACAAAGAATAACAAAGATGCAAAAATGAACAGACTAGGAGAGCAGCATATTTTATATTTTTAGTAAGAAAGGAAAGCTAATGCAAGACTGCCCTCTTTCGGTAGTAAGACCAATAAACATGAGCAAGAAAGATAAATATCCTTAAAATCCTTATAAACATTTTGCATATGACGGACAATTGTTTTCTTTTTTTAAAAAAAGTGCCATATTCTGCAATTATTTCCTTGTGTCTTCATTATGTAGTGAATATACATAAGGAGAATCTAGGACAACGGTAATTCTCATGTACTATATGTGTGTGTGTGCACACACACGTGTGTGTGTGAGAGAGAGATCCCTAAAACTAAGATGCCCCCCCCCCAAATTTACCCTAAAAGAAAATTCAAGAGACTTGCACATTTGCCTAAACACAAATCCATAATAGAACGGTTACACCAGTATAATTTCAAGAGATTGCCAACTATGGAGCCTTAAGGAAGCAACAGGTTTTTTTTTACCACAGCAGCCTGCAAATCCCAAATGGGCTAAAATGTTATGTAATAAGCCTTTTTTTTTTTTTTTTACTTTTTTCAGGTGCCTTCAAGTCAGCTTTGATTCTTGGCAACTACATGGACAATTCCCTGCAGTTAGCAACATTTTTGGAGGTGTTTTGCCCTTGCCTGCTTCCTAGGGCTGAGAGTGACTGATCCAAAATCACCCAGCTGGCTTGGTGCCTAAAACAGGACTGGAACTCACGGTCTCCTGGTTTGTAGCCCAGAGCTTTTAACTGCTACACCAAACTGGCTCTCAATAAAGCTCATAGCATGGAACTATTTGAGATGGGGGCATTTCACTAGATAAATTAGATGACAACTTTTTACAGATATTGCTCAATTAGCAATCACACACAGGGATGGGGATGAAGGTACTCATTTTCAGACACATTTGCCCAAGGTAGTCCCTGATAATTAGGCTCCTTCTGCAATCAGCTCCAGCCTTACAGCCACGGCAAAGCCCTACCTTTGGACTGAGTGAGGTTCCAGCTTTTGTTCCTAATTCAGAAGCACAGCTAGTGGTTTGAAAATACTCGCATGCTGTATGCTGATTTTACTCTTTTGTTTAAAAAGCACCATACTGCACTCAGCCGCCTAAAACAGCTAAAGCCCCTGCTAAGCTGCTTGTATTTTTAGAAGTAGAAACCATTTGCACAACACTCAGAGAGCGGATGCCTTTTTCATTGTAGGTCAGCATAGAGAATACAGGAAGATTGGCTCTCTGCAGAGCCCAAGTTGAAATAAGTACACTGTATTAGGCTGAGCGCATTTCCACGAGTTTTTTGCTAAATAAACCCTAAGAAATGCACTCACGACTCGCTATGGTGGGGGAGGGAGAAGAAACAGGAACAAGGAAAGTCCAGTGAAGATGTGCTAAAATGTATCTCCCCAGCTGGCAAATGAGGGAGTTATTCAACCCTCTTCTGTTTACATTGAGCAAAAATGATCTGGTGTCTTCATCCAAGAATTTATGTTTGCTCTGAAAGAACAGGGAGCCTGCCAAAGCAGCTTTGAGGAAATTAAATGCCAAGGAACCTGGAGATGGCAGGAGTTCCTAGCCATGGGATTCCAATCACCCACAGCTCTGGAGCAAACACTACAAAATTCTTCTCACATTTTCTTTGTAGTAGTAGTTGAACTGAAAGTTCATTGGTTCAATTTACAAAAACCTCTGAAAGCAGCAGAGCATTGTGACATCATACAAGCACACACCAACCCTGTGAAACAGGCCTGAATTTTTAATAGACTGATATTTACCTAACAAAAGACTTATAACTTATAAATTAACTTATAATTTCCATGCTTTTTGTAGCAGCCATTTATTTAGAAGGCATTTAGTTCTTTTTTTTATGTGCAATTTTCTAAATTATAATATCCATACGAATTATATTCTGGCTCCCACAAAAAGGGATATTCCTGCAGTATTCGTAAAATTTCAACGTGATTTATGCTAGAAAATGGAGAAATGGCTATGGAGACATTCTGTGTAATGTATTAATATATATATGAAAATGAGCCAATCTTTACCAAAGGTAAAGACTTGGGGAATTGTCCCAGGAACCACAATGAACAAGGGGAAGAGTTAATACCCTTTCCCCTCATAATTTTGTTTCCATAGCTTAATCTTAATAGCATACGTACAATTAACACCACATGGTAAGTTCTGAAAGTACCTTTTACAGTGAATTGGTCGTAAGTCTCCTTTTTCAGCACCGTTGTAACTTTAAACGGTCGCTGAGCGAGTGGTCAGTAAGCGAGGACTACCTGTATTAATGTTTTAATGCTGTCAAATAATGAAGATATGATTTTCCCATAAAAAGCATGCAGCTGGTCATGTATGTATGAATGTTGCTTAATTAAATGATATGAAAATGGAGCATTCTTAAGAGCAGTTAAGATACTATAAAGGTTACTGCTAGCATACTTTAACAAATTATATGTCAATAATGCAGCCTAGGAAAAATGTAGTTCATAATAAGTCATTCGAAAACCTAGCCTCAAGAGTATAGGAGTTTTTCATTAACTGAAATCTGAAATATTCCACTCACGCATACATGTTTTGCAACATCTATTTTGCATCTTTGCTTTAATATTTCCAAAGTAACTTTAATACACTGCTGATCTAGTTCAATAATTTTGGATGTAATAGTTGTAGCCCCAAAGTTACACTGTATACAAATTGGAATGCCTACCATAACCTTACAGAAAATTTTGTGAAGGTTTACCCTCAAGGAAATTGTCATGAAAGAACATCAGGATTGGCTTACCTCTATCAAGATTCAAAGACAATCTATCTCAGAACACCAAAAGGGATGGCTATCTCTCATTACCTTTTTATGAACATCTTAGTATAATTTGGTTAGACACCCTGATATACAAAATACTGGATCAAATGGAATTTTGCTTTGATTATAAAACATAATTGTGATAACACAATGCAAATAAAAAGATCACAGTGACAGATGAAGAAAGCTACATTACACCATGGACATACCTGCCTTGAAAATTTATTAAAAATCAAAGAATACAAAACTTCACATAAAAATATGTATTTTTAGCTTCCCACATTGTTATTACACACAAAAAAGAATCTGAACATGATATTTTAATCAGCCATCCACAGAGGCATTGAATGTAACCAGAGTGGTAGCCAGTGCAATTTATGGTTAATCATGACTGAATGGGACATGATATCTGCTTCTTTTAAGTCTATCCTGCTTTTAAATGGAACTACTTAGAACATCAATATTTCAATAATGTAGATTCATAGTAATATTGCTAGCATGTAGAATGACTATAGGTCTATAATCAGCCCTTGAATGGTTTATTCAAGTTTAGATCTCTTACTGTACCAGATTCTACTACGAGCCTTTCAAAAGGTTGAAAAATAATCAAAGCAAAAATACTGATTCCATTATCGAGCTGAGGTTTTGGCAATTCACAATCTGCTTACTATTTATTTGTTGTACAATTACTGTTCACCTGAAGTATTATCAACCTGAGGTTGATAATATTATCAAATGTTGCTTTGGGGAAGGAAGGAATCTTCAGGAGAGGCTTTTTTTTTTTTTTTTTAAGGTGGGTAGTATACTTAAGGAGCTTCAGTATAAGAGGGGCATAAAAACCCGTGTATGTATAGAACATAGTTTGATGGTTCAAGAGTTATTCCCAGAGGAAATAATATATAACCTGTGATAAGGAGTATGACTGGGCAACTTGCAGATAGAGATAAACAACCACAGTGTACATTTTCAGTAATTGTCTTGTTCATATTTTCCTTATACTTGCAAACTTCATATATCTTTCCATACAGATGCTGGCTAGTATAGTAAACCTTGTATTTTATGCCTGTCTTTCTGATTATCTTACAATCAATTTAAAAGATATTTAACACTAGATCAAGATGAATTGTAGACAAAATGTGCTACTCTGCTTTGGAATGTTGCAATTTCTTCTCTAGTGCTATTCAAAAGCCCTGCATTTGTTTTGAACATTTTTTCTAGCATGTGCTACATCAGCTTCTGACCATTCTGTGTCAAACATTCACTGTTTAAGAACATTAATTTCCATATACAATTAAGATGTCAAGGTAGAATTTCTTCAAGCAGAATAACTAAATACAGTGCTTTGAAAATTTTAAGAACTTGTTTTTTAACAAAAGAAGAAAAAACATGAAAAATATGCAGTAAATGATAGTAAGAAACATGGTACTTCTTAAATTTAGGGCTAGGCCATATACACAATTTGGGGCTTTAAAATAAAATTAACAAGTTGCCATGATGATACACACTTGCATAGTATACCTGTATGCATCTTTAAATCAGTTGCTTGCCATACAGATCATCTCACTACCACTGGGCTGTGTTCTTTACAAAACAACAGACTAAAATTTCAGAATGCATAGAGAAGCCAGAAGGTACATTTTAGGTAGTTGCTCTCAACAGAACTAATGCAGGCTGCTAATCAGATTCCTTAATGGAATCACTACACAGTCCTTTCTCCACATTCTTTAAGTTGGATGCTTTATTTAACAACAATACTTGGGCCCAAGCAATCAGAAGGTAAATAAAATTGATGAACGGTATCTGTAGCTTGCAGTTAAAAGTCAGGGATGAATGGATGGCTAAATTATATATTTTTATATATATATATATATAAATAAAATTACTATTACAAATCTAGTTTGTGTGTGTATATATATATATAGATTTGTAATAGTAATTTTTGTTCAGCTGTAGGAAATAAGCTGAAGATTCAAATTTTTCTACATGATCCCCACTAAAATAAACATGAGATCTGTAAGAGCATTAGATGGTATTCTAGCTCATTAGATTGAATTTAATATTACATGCCAGACTAGTGAGCTAAATAGTCAAAAGCCTTTTAACTCAATAATTGTTATAAATACATAAGCCAGACCAACAGTTCCACTACAAATTAGGAAGCGTCAATATTATCAGCTTGATGTGTTAAAGTGATTGCTCAGCTAATCCACCAGAAGCATGAACCCAACTTAGAAAATGCAACTTGGGAAAGGATCTGTAAAAACAAACAAAAATCACACACACACACACATACACACACACACAGATGTGTGTGCATATGTGCACACCCTCCATTCCATAAATATTTTCATGAAAATATGAATAAAACATTCCAAGTTATTGCACGTTATGTTTGATGTAAGGCAACAAAACCATTTTTAGAAGGAATGGGAAGGTGGTGAACAATGCCACAAATAAAGTTTTGCAATGGAAAGTAACATTCAAGCTACCCATTATCCTTCCAAGAAAACAAAACAACCAATTATGAACAAATGCAGCTACAGCAAAGTGCCACAGCATTTATGGTCCTCCCAATAGTCTTACCAGAGCTGTTTCAGCACTGTAATAATCATGGATAGGCAGAAGACAAACTTCCACAGTTAATAAGGCTTCACGATAAGCACAATTATTTCTTTTAAGATGGACTCCACCACCACACAAGAAACATGCAAACGTTGGATGCAGATACTTGGCAACATCCACAGACAGATGTACTCAGTGCTGGTCTCAAATCCCCCCAGAGCAGTATCACACACACTGCATTAGTCTAAAGAGGATTCTGAAGTTGGCCATTATCTGCTAAGGCTAATAGGCAAACTGTCCCTGTACTTCTTTCTCCTCCAAATATTACGGTTGTGTTGGTGATGACCTCTGTTGCTAACTGGCTGCCTTATAGCTCCATTACTGGCAGAGCTGTATCCGCTCCCTTGATTATGATTATGAGCTCCTTTCACAGTAAACTTCATTCCATTGTGCTGCTGAAAACAAAGGAAATATTTAATATTATTGCCAACTTTTCATTAATGTTGTCCTATACAGTTCCTAAGTAATGAATTTATACTTATGAAAAAGCGACAAAGCATTCAGATATTAACAAACAAAATTTCTGAAAAAGTTCCATTCAGGAAAGTTAATATAGTACTAAATTACTTCAAAGAATTCGAGGACAGACAGACAAAGAAGATATTAGGCCTGCTGTTTTTGAATCTTAATGGGTCACTGCCTTGCAAAAAGAGCATTTTAGGAGAGCAGGAGGCAGATGAGGATAATCCTGTGTCATCTGTATTAGGAATGTACAGAATGTTTCATTTCTGAACCATTCTGAGTTAGTCTGAAACAGCTGTTTTACATTTTAAGTATGAAACATTTCAAATACGAAAGAAACAGTGCATCTTGGGCTCAAAATAGGGTCTTTTGAATTCAGAGTGATCTACGTATCATTATGTGCCATCCGCTTTCTAGGGGAAGGATTCTGATTACTTTTTATGTTAATATTCATTGCTGTGATTTCATTAATTTACATTTTTCTTACTCATATGCTATCTTACAAGGAGCTGTACCCTCAAACACGAGATACAAATAATTGAGATAGAAGTGGCATACTTCTGTGATCTAGATTACTGGATAACTTCCAGCACAACACACCACTGATTTGAATATTTTAGACATTTTTTTCTGGATCTGACGACATTACAAAACAGCTGTACTGAAGCCTAAACCATACATACTTTTGCTTTAAAGGGTTAGAAAGATTTATATTCTCCTAATTCAAAGATGAAAAAAGACTTGCATGGCAAAGGTTGAAATGTGAAGTTTTATAATCACTTTAATGGTAAGGGCTTCTGGATAATCAGTGACAGAGATTATTGACATTATTATCACTATTATTGACAGAAGGCTGATAGGGCAAGATCCTACTCATAGTTGAATGACATTATGGAAAGTAATTTTGTAGAAAAATAGCTAGCCCTTCAATCAAAATGAGTAATTGAGAATGAGTATTTATCTCTGAGTAGTCTTAGTTTGCTTATGAAACAAGAGTTAAAGGAATGCTTAATTAAAAGTATCAATAGAAATAGTAGACAATTTTACGCTGTTTAGTATAAATACATTTAGCTGGATTCCAATTATGACAGCAGCTTTTAATGAATGCTTTGAAGAAGTCTATATGCTTGTGCTCAAAAAACTCTCTGGAACCTGAGGTTTAACGTCTATGACCTATTGCTAATGTCCTTTTGTAGGGTGCTTGTGAGGATGCTACCTATAATATATCAACCCCTTGGAAGAAATTTATTAATTGGACCTGTTTCACTTTGGTTTCAGGTCTGGTTCTGGGACTGAATCAGCTTTAGTCATCCTAGTGGACTGTTTTTATGGGGAGGGAGATGATGAAAGCTTGTTGATTCTTCTTGATATCTTGGCATTTTTAATAATGGTAATTATGGCATCATTTTGAATTGATTTTGTCAATTAGGAGTCAGAATCAGGATTCAGAGGACAGCACTGAGTGACTGCACCTTGGCTAAGCTGTCCCATTCTGTCCTTGTTGCTATTCAACATCTATAAGTTACCACTGGAGGTAATTATTCACAGAACTAAAGTTTAATCAATATGCTGTTATTCCCTGAACGAGAGGATATATAACAGGATCTTCCTAAATATGTCACTGCTAGGGCTCTGCAGCAGTTTGGATTCAAGCACAAATTCTTTAAAGAAGCTGTGCCTTTTTCCAAGACTGAGCATCCTAATAACTAATAATGGAAGAACAAATGACTTCAATGGCAAGAAGTGTCTTTTTCAACTCCACCTACTCCTGGAGAAGCATAATCTGACCACTGGATTTACACATTAGTAAACCCAAGCTTGGATTATTAGCGAGTGATCAATTTATATTTAAAGTTAGCCTGGAACGCCACAACTAGTTTGTTAAAAAGGGTAACTGGGCATTTAAATAATAGAATCACAGAGTTGGAAGGAGCTATTTAAGCTATTAAGCCAATTTGCTTAATGCAGGAATCCAAATTAAAACATCCTGACAAATGAATGGCTGTCCTTGGCTTACACACATCCAGTGAAGAAGAGCTTACCACCTCCTTGATTAATAATATTCTGGCTAAGTGCCTTTACTATTAGAAAATTTTTCATAACATCTGACACAGCCTTCCTACAGCTTCAGGCAATTATTTCATGGCATACTAGAGAGTATTCTTTTTTTGCATTATACTTCCTCAATACTAGCTATCCCATTCAGAGATAAAGCAATCTGCAAATCTGATAAGCCTTCATTCCACCTTTTCACCTAACTCATTGTAGAGGGCAGATACTCATAATTAAAAATGTTGAAGAGTACTTGTCCAAGGATACCTCATTTCAATATCATGAGGAACTACTACTGAATACCTCTGAGTATGGTTTGCAAATCAGTTGTGCGCCTGCCTAATAAACTTAACATCCAGTGCATATTTAACTAATATGCTTACCAGATTCTCATGGAGTACTTTATTGAATACTTTGATTTGTGGAACTCAGGATATAATACGGTCACGACATTTATATAATCAAATTTTAACAGAAATACGCAATTTAAAATATGAAAACAGATTAGGCTTAGTCTGACAAACTTTTCTCAGAGTACAGTGGTACCTAAGTTCACGAACGCTTCTGTTCACGAACAATTCGGTTCACGAACAGCTCCGGTTGCAAAATTTTGCCTCCGTTCGCGAACGCCGGATCGGGTGACGAACAGGATCCGCGGCCATTTTCCCTCCCGTGACACGTGGTCGCGGCTTCCTGTAGGGAGGGGGACTCTCCCTCCAAGCAATAACCGCCTCCCCACCCGCTTTCCTGTCCTCCACGCCAGAAGTCGCATCGAGCAAGGTTAGCGTTCTCTCCCTTCGTACTGTATTTTGTTTCATATTTTTGTGGTTTAAAAAAAAAAATGGTTCAGAACGGATTAACCATAATTACATTGAACCTTATGGGGAAATTTGATTCGGGACGCAACCAAAAATCGGGTCGCGACCAAATTCGGAGGGGTCAGAACGGATTAACTGTATTTACATTGAACCTGATAGGAAAATTTGATTCGGGTCGCGACCAATTCGGGTCGTGACCAGAGTCGCGGAACGAATTAAGTTCGTGAACTGAGGTACCACTGTATGATGTGATAATATAATTTAGAATATTCCCAGCTATCAATATAAGATGGGGATCTGTGTTATGGGGATCTTCCATTTTTTCCTTCTTTAAGACAGCGTTTGCTTTCCTCCAGTCTTCTGGTACTTGCGGTACTCCAGGATTTTTCAAAGACAATGAACACAGTTTCAGTCAACCCAACAGCAAGTTCTAGTTCCTTCAGTAGCACAGGATGAAAATAATCTGGCCGTGAAGATCTGAACTCATTCCGGGGCAGTAGGCAACATCTGGCTATTTTTATCAAGCTCAAAATAGAATTCTGCTCTTCAGCTGACTAGTGGAACTTACATCTTCTCAGACAAAACTGAATCAACATATGAGCTGTAAACATCTCATTCAAAACTAGTTTTCCTGACACCTCCTCCAGAGTTTGTTACCTGGATGTATTCTTCCTTGATGACCTGGCTATATTTCCATTTACTATGTGATCTTCCTTTGTTTTTAGATTTTCACTAAGCTTTTAGTATAGCAATGTTGACTTACTTCACACTGTCCATTAAATCTTTATTATTTCTTAGGATCAAGTCAAGGATAGATGAATCCTCTGGGATTTCCTCCATCTTTTGAAAGATTTATAACTGCATTTCTAATTTTTACTCTCTCATATGAATGAGAGAAATGCAAATTTACTTGAAGTAGCACCACACAATAATCTGTAATTTTGGCAAACATATTCATAAATTAAGAGGTACTTATTAGTCCTGAAATTAAGGGAGAACACTGAAGACAATAAAATTCAGAAATGTAAAAACGGTACTTAAGGGGATGTCAAAATTTTGGAAACCTAAGTTAAATTTGATGAATGTAAACTACATTTAGTTGTGTGTCCTTTCTTTTTATTATCTCAGGTGTTTAATTTATTTGACTTATCATTTTTTACTACTTTTCTTCATTTTGCATAACATTAATTTAAGTAAGTTACAGGAAATAACATGATGGCTTTTGCATACGTATGTCATATTTTATCTTCCTATAATAACCCAGCTTTTTATTTCTTACACTATGAACATTACTGTACTGACAACAAAAGCCTTGAATTTTATGATTCTATGTCCTTCCTGATTTTTCACTGAGCAGTTTCATAGTCTTCAGTAGTTACTTTCTCCAGCCTACTACTATACACAAGTACTTATCTTAAAATTTTCTGGATCTACATCTCCATTTCCCACAGGATTCAGTTTAAATCCTCCTGCCAAACACATTCTTTACATTTGTGAATTTTAATTCATCTTGGGCCAGCACTCTATCCTCTAGAAAGTACAAACTATGGTCTTGGAAATCAATCTCTCTTATCAACATCATTCCCAAAATCAATCAATCACTTTGAGTATTGATCTTTTACAGGTCACTCTTCTATGGACTTGAACAGATGGATGAGAAACAGCTTGAGCTCCCAGATTCTTCAGCTTTGTTCCTAGTGTTTTGAAGTCCAAGATGATATGGTTATGGCTTCTTTTGGCAGTCTTATTTATCCCCACATGGATGAAGCAGTGGATTTGATGAGTCCGGGCAGCTGCTCTATCACATCCTACATCGCTAACTGTGCTTCCAGGATAACACATTTCATGAGCTAGCAGGTCTGGCTGGTACACATATTTTCATGACTTGTGCCTTACAGTTGTATTAGATTCATATTCTATCAGGGAGAATCTTTCCTTAATGGTAGATAGATGACTTGAATTATATTTCACTTTCATATCTTTGCAAGACAGCATTTATTTACCATCAAAGTACAGAACAATAATAGTGCTTATTAACATGCTTTCATCTTTTTTATTTGGTTTTTATTTTTATTTTCTATTTTTAAAGCATTCCAAATCTCCAGTTGATGGCTGAATTATAGATTTAAAATTATAAAGTTGACATGACCATCTTCTCCTCTTCCAAGAGAAACACTGGACATATGTATGTCTCTTGGTTTCTGATAAGAAATCTGGAAGAGGGGAGCAATTAAAAAGGTCAGAGAGCAATAAATTATTAACCATCTAGTCCAACAATATCGAATCAATTGTAAGTGGGATGAACATTTTTTATTCAATTAGTAATAAGAAATCTTGTCAGAAAGATGCTTTTTGGTATTCCATGTGTGTGTGCATGTCCGTCCTCACACATACGCATGTAAATACAAACACATTCCTTTGGAAAATGAGTATTATGTATTAGATGAGTAAGTAGTGCTGTCATATTTTGGCAGCTTCTAGATCACTGTCTCTTTCAATATTCTTGGCTGAATATTCTTCCCATATCCATTGGAACTTTTCTGTTTTTTAGCTTGATCCAATTTTTCTGGATATTCTTAGCAGGATATTCTTAGAACTATAGCTTGGCAAATCTAATACACTTCTGAAGGAACTTTTCACTTGATCTAAAAATCATCTATGAATCCTGAAATTTCCAGGAGAGTGGTTAATATTTAAAATGCTTGTTAGTTACCCTAGCTAACAAGCTTTTTGGGGTTTTCTATATTATGAATTATTTAAATTTGTTTTTATAAGAATTGCTATCTTTTAAACTATTTCAATAATTTTAATCCTAAGAATTGCTATCTTTTAATCTATTTCAATAATTTTAATTCTAAGAATTGCTATCTTTTAATCTACTTCAATATTTTTTTCTTTAAGGTGCTGTTCTGGTTTATTATTATTTTCAAAATGCTTGCTTGAGCAAATTAAAACAAAGGGAATTTTTCACATACCTGATTATTTGTTGCCACAATCAACGCTCTTGCAGGCACAGACTGATTTTTACCACTTGGCATAGTTAATGCTGGATGTAATCCAGCCGTAAGTGGAGATGGTGCTTGCAGACTGAAGTGGTACACATTAGGAGTTGTGCAAGGTGGAGTATCAGAATCCTTGATGTTACATAAAAGGAGAAAATATGGGATTTTATTTTATAAAACAGATTTTATCTTATCTTATTTTATAAAACAAAAGAAACCTGGGATGACACATTCAAATAACAGAAAGTACTGTCACTGAAATAAGTCAGAAAGCTGCCTTTTACTCAATTTAGGATTTGAATTCTCCTGGAAAAACATTTGGATTAACACAGAGGATATATGCTACAAATATGGAAGACTGTACAACAGATGTACCTTGGAAAAACCCTAAATCAATAATTTTGGCCTGAGATCAGTTCTTCCTCTGAGGCATGAATCTTGCATAAATCTCCATAGATATTATATCTCCTGTGAGATCTGGGATTCAAAAAAAGAAATGCCTACTTGTTTTAAAAGATTAGCTGAGCATGTTATTGTCCGAATGATTGTATTGAGTGATTGTATGTGAAGAGAGGAGGCAGTGCATGATTTTGCACTGGACATATGTTACAGAAATAATCTCTCTAGAGGAGGATCAGAGAGAAAATATTTTGGAAAAATAACTGTTTCTGACCCTCCATTACTACACTATCAAAATAAATTAAATAACTGCCTCGAATAAATAGTTCCTAACACTACCCAGTTGCTGTTCTTCTGGATTAAGTAGAACTTCAACTGATTTTTCATACCAAGACTGAGCTAGTGAGCAATTTTTATAGTGTGTACTACTTGCTATGCTCCAGTCAGCAGTCATGATATAACTATATGTGTGGAAGGCACAATTTATCTGGGCTTTTTTGTTTTCTTTTGTAGCTCTTCGCCTTTAAGGACCTGCTAAATTTCTGTGTAATTGTTTTCGCACTCGTAAATATTTTTAAAAACTAGAAAACATTTTAGAGTAAAATCATAAACATGAGATTAAAATAGAAATAATGAAAAAGAAAAAAAGGTTTAATTTTTTTTTAAACTAATATAATCTCATTCTGAGTAATTCTTTAAAATCTTCACATTAATTGAAATAATGGTTTCAAATCAGTTTTCTGATCATTTACTTATGGTAATATATTGGTTACGTTTCTAGATAGATTATCTATTATTTAACACAAATTTAGAGAAAGCTTAACAGGAACAGTGATTTCAAGCTTATGTGTGTTTCAATAATATGAATATTACAATAATGTTTGTAATCTTACCTTGCATTTGTATTCTTATAAAATAGTTTGTAATCTTATTCAGATGCTGTATTAACTTTCACAGGTATGTAGAGAACAGCTTAAACAGAAAAAAGATAAAACTTACAACATCACTGCCGGAAAGAGATGACACCGAAGAGGCAGATGAGCCTGATGATAATTGTTGCATATCAGTAAATGACAAAGTCAAAGGTTGGTTGTAAAGCATTTCAGTATCTCTATTCTGGGTTGCACTCTCTGGAGGTATTGGTTCTCTCTCTTTCAACTGAACACCTATTAGCACATACATGTTTATATGTCAACACATTTCCTTTTCACTTAAAAAAAGTACAGCTCTGTTTCGAGTTTTGTTCGCTTTACAGTTTTGTTAGTTTTATTGCACAAAACATTGCTGATTAATGTTTGTGCACTGATATTGTATCAAAGATGTTTAAGGTTGATGTAACAATGAAATAAATTACAGTGTGTACTTTGTTAATTTTAACAAATTAAAATCAGGAATCATAGGTTGTGCCAGATGTGGATTCACATGTTTTTATCAATAAATCATAACAAAGCATTGGGGGAAGCCATAGAGGTAGCCTAGGAACAAAGTAAGAATTGAAACATAGGATAAGAAAATAAGAATTGGAAAAGTATGATTTAAAAAAATCTGAAATGTATTTTTTAGGATCAATATATTTACTTACCAAGATCTGATGAAAAGTTAGCTTTGTTTCCCCATTTTTTTTTAATCCACGCTCTGTAGTCAATCACTTCTTCTGTCACTTTAATAATTCTTCCTAAAGTACTAGAAGAAATGTTGACTAAATTTTGATAAATCAAAACATAGCAGTGAAGCAATTTATTTTTTTTACTTTGAATTTCACTATGGATAACATAAGAGCAAAGAAACTTTTTTTCTTTAAGATAAAAAAAGAATTTGTACACATTCAGGGGCAATTTCAGTTTTTGCAACTGATATTAGCCCTTCTTTCCAGGGTGCTGTCTTACAATAGAATAAGTAATATATAGCCACAGAACTGAATTAAATATACATACATACATACATACATACATAATTTCAAATTTAGATTCCACCCATCTCACAAAGAAGTGACTCTGAGCGGAATCTAAATACATTCTTCAGAATCCTTCTTTACAGTACTCAGACTTCCTCCTCTGCTCATACTTACAAATTTTGGCAGTGCAATGGGCACTGAGTTCTGATTAGGCTTTAAAGATTTATATTTTAAAGCTTAAAAATGTACTACAGTGGTACCTCTAGTTACAAATGCCCCTACTTATGAATTTTTCGAGATACGACCAGCTCTGGCCCCAAACATTTACCTCAACTTGCGAACTCGCCTCGACTTACGAACCAGATCCACGGCCATTTTCTGCCTGTTCCACGTGGTCCGCGGCCATTTTTCCGCCCTGCCACGTGGTCCGCGGCTGTTTTTCCGCCCGTGCCACGTGGTCCACGGCCATTTCCCGCCCGTTCCATGTGGTCCACGGCCATTTTTCTGCCCGTTCCATGTGGTCCACGGCCATTTTTCCGCCCTGCCGCGTGGTCCGCGGACGCCAGAACGGATTAACGGTAATTACATTAAACCTTATGGGAAAATTTGTCTCGTGTTGCGACCAATTCGAGTTGCAACCAGAGTCACGGAACAGATTAAATTCGTAACTCGAGGTTCCACTGTACTCAAAAACCTCAGGACTTCTACTGGCCTGCCCACTTTTTTAACTGCAGCACCTGGCATGCCACTCAAAGCCCACATGCAGCCTTTGGTTTTTACAAGGCTGTAATACTTCAGCCCATACAATGAACACAATCGCAAATAGTTACCTTTCTGAATCTCTATTAGGATATGATTTTGCAAGTGGTGATACTGCATGGCTTAGAACAATGTAAGCATAGTCAAAAACTTGCTTTACTTGCATGGCACCATAACAACTTCTTCCAACATCATTGCCTGTAATAGTCAAATTTTTAAAAATCACACTCGTTATCCAGTTGACTCCAAATTGCTTTCGCCTGTACTTGTAATGCTTAAAACCCTTGGAATATGCAGTACATTTCAAGGAGAGATATGTATTCTTTGTGCATGAGCATATGTACTGACTGGTGCCTGATCCCCCCATTCTGTTGTTTGACATGTAGAACTGGTACTTTTTTAAAATAACAGTTTGCTGCATTTCAGCTTTCATTTTCTATCTACCTTTCTTTAAAGCTGAAAGAAGAATGAGTAATACCAACCATATCATTTTTGTTCTTCACTGGATTTGGGAGCTCAATATTAAGCAGCTTATGTCTATACTAGCTATTTTTTTTAATTGATTTAATTTGATTTAGAAGCTGCAAAACTCCAGAACAATTCTAGGCAGCTTACAGATATACAGCCATACACCTTAGGTCAAATCTGTATATTATGTATAAAGTTCGTTCACATATAAATCTGGCTACTTATTTATTCAGTGCCTTCCAAGAAAGTCCTCCCATACCAAGAAAGCTATCTTCAAGCCTTCAATCCACAGTCTCCTATTATAACAAGAGCTATTTCTTTGTTACTAGGTCATTTATGTTTTACTTATTCTTTGGCCTATGGATAGAAAAGCAATTGCTGTAATAACAAAAATGTAACTGCACAGCTTATCTGATAATTTTGTGGAACTACACAATAAACAATCCAAACCTAAACTATTTAAACAACATCACTTAGGCAGAAAATAGCACTGGGCCATGTTCAGGTCCTACTAGCCTGGCTTACTTGATCTATCAAAAAACAGAGGCTGGTTTAGGGCTAGGCAATCTGGTACCTCCAAGTCTTACAGAGTTCAACTTCCACAGTACTCTGCTATGGCAAGACTAATTGGGGCTGATAAGAATTGTCTAAAACATCTGAAGGGAAACCAGGTTGCATAGTCTTGTTATAGATTAGTATTCTAATTCACAATACTGAGAATACACACTGTCCTAACACTTACCAAAATTCTCTGAAGTTATGAAACCACCCCAGACAAATCTAAAATTGTTAATTTGTTCTATAAACATTTGTCCTAACTTGATCAGGATGAATGTGCTTGGGATTCAGCTGGAAACAAGTTTTTGTTTTCTGTGTACAATTCTAAAGAAGTATTTCAATACTCCTTTGTATCAATGCAGTTTGAGCTACAAGGGTTGTACATTATGTTCCTTTTCTTATTTGAATGATTAATCTAGCCCAGAGTACAAATATCAAACTTTAACTCCATTCTTCCATTAACGAGAAAGAGAGAGAGAGGGAGACAGAGAGAGAGTGGGAGACAGAGAGAGAGAGAGGGAGAGAGGGAGAGGGAGAGGGAGAGATGCTGCAAAGATTACTGGCTGCTGCCATCTCATTCAGATAAATGTGCCAGCGTTACTCTCACTCTGGCATATGTTCTTGTCAGGCACACAAAATCCGGTCATATACATGCACATTGGTCGGAAAATTATTTTTTTTTATTACTGTCGTATTTGTGAATGCTTGCTAACTAAAGTAGTAGCTAAATGAGGAGTGGGCATATACAGCTTTCTATCATCTTTCCTAGAAGTTACATCCCTCAAATGAATAGGGGAAAGAACACTACAAGTAGTAGTTAAGATTAATAGTTAGACTGGATTCGAGTCAAGGTCCCATTCAACCATGAAGAAAACTGAGTCCAGTGAATATTTCACAGCTTTGTTCTTGTGAGGATAAAATAAAGAATAACTCCCATAGATGCTGCCTTCAGTCCCCTCCCCTCCCAAAACAGACATGCTGTAAATGTAATAAACAAATGTTGCATAACAAGATCTAAGAGTATCCTTTTAAACATTTCTTCCAAAGTTTCTGGGTTCTGTATTATCAATAGAAATTACATAAAGCAGCTTATGTCATCTCACCAGGCAGAAGAGGATCTTCAATACATAACATAGATGGTCGATATCCATTAGTCATGGTTTTCATGATTTCTTCTTTGGCAATATAGGCACCTCCATTTTTTATTCTAATACCAGTTTTTAAGTAATTAAAATTCCTTCCATAGAGTTCAAAAAATTCTATTAGAAGCATTCCTAGATTTTCATCAAATCTTCCAGCATCAATTCTTGGGTGCAACTATGATAAATGAAAATTACACAATTTTATTTTCATGCACAGCAGGTGGTATTTATATATTTTCAGCTAAAAGTAATTCTTCCTTAATTTTTTAACAGCTTTTTTTTTTACATTGCAAGACGACAGCATTTGTCAGTGTTAAAAAAGTACAAAATGTCTTTATATGACTTTCTTAGAGAACAAATGTTCCACTGCAGAAATCTGATTCTGCCACACCTCATCCCCACATTTTAAAGAATAAAAGTCCTCAACCTGGAAGAAGATGCGATGGATATTACGCTATGTCTGATATTTATCAAGGATGTGGAACCTCTAGTGCATTACAGATTTCTCACACTTAATATACATACTAAAAACCAAAAGTAGTATTACCAGTATACCAAAATAGGTACTATATTTACCCAACAAGAAAATAATTATCTATAAATTGTGGATGGGAAGACTGCATTACATTCTCTGATAACAGAAACTACTACTGAAAGGAAGGAATTAGCATGAGGTACAAATGGTTGCAAAGAAGTAGTGGGAATGCCTCTGAAGAATTGCTGTCACCAATAAATTCTTGACCAATGGGACTCAAGCCCGCTGCTCACTTAATGAATTTTAATCCATTCTGATGTGCCAATTACCTCTTCTCCTCACCCCATCTCCACCTTTTTTTCCTTTTTGCCATTTCTGCTAGGAGAAAATGGAAATATGTATTTGTGGGTCACAGTGGTTTATATGTATAGAGGGGATGGTTTACTATTTGCAGATGGGCAATCAAAGTTTTAGTAGGGTACTTTATTTTTTAGCCAATGCATTTTAACCAGTTGTGGCTCTTGCCCTCCCCGCCCCCACCTTTTTGGAGTATGGCTCAGAAAGGGTTTTTTAAAATTAACACTATTGGCAAAGAACATATATGCATACACATATACAGGTGTGCCACATTCTGGCTGCAACTGACAATTCTAGATCAACAAAGTGAAGAAATGGGCATCACACCGGATGTTTTCAATGTTTACACTTTTTTTGTCTGTTCTTTTTTTCTGAGGCTTCTTAAATTCAAGGTCTTTTGAGTAAATGTAGTACTAGGGCAGTTGGATTAGATCAAAACTAACATGCATTCAGAATAAACCCACTGAAATGAAAGGTTAGTCAATACTACTTTATGTTGATTGATTTCAGTAAATCCATTCTACACATTCATTAGCTTACATCAGTTTAATCATTACAGAATTTTAAAGTATTCTAAAATATTGGAACATGAATAACAAATCAACCCATCCATATCCTTTTATAGCTTGTACAGTCTTCTCTTCATGAAATCTACTGTGATGCTATTTAAGATATTTGTCCCTAACTTAAACAGCTTAAGAGCTGTTTCAAAAAGTATACCTTTTGCCATGTTTTGATGGGTATTCATATATTTAATATTTTATATGCTTTCATTAAACTGGTCCACTATGACAATACTGCCACAGCTGCTAAGAGTTTATGACAGCAAACTGAAACTCTCAGTCAAACCAAATGCAGCTCTTGGGCCCTAGAAAGTTGTCCATTTCTGTTATAAATAAAAGACAGAGGACTCTTTAAAGAATGACATGCCACAATCAATCATCAAATAATTACAGATAGTCCAATGTAATAAATTAGATTCACTTATTTATATAAAATATATCGGCCAACCAAAACAAGCATTTAAGTGAAAATTTAATTAGTGTTAAAGAAGACATTACAGTACTCCACAAACTCTATCTGTATTCTTAGAAGATTTGTGATGACGTTTTACAGAATAACAAGTTTTTATTTCTCAAAAAGTCACATAAATAAAGAAAACAGCAAATATCCTTACACATGGCTTTTTTAAAATGATACTTATGGAAAACAACATACCTGTAAGAAGCTAATTGCCATTAAAATTAAGCTGTAGGAGCTAATTCCACCAGTAAAAACCTCATTCAAATCCCTCTGAAGAAGGAACTGCTTTAATACTAAAATCAAGTAAGGCAGCAATGAGTATTTCTGCAAATGAAAAACACAGTCAGTTCTATACAGAAACAATTGTGCTTAAGATTATTTACCAAGAATACAAAGGAACTCATTCCAAAATAATATACCAGATACAACAACAGTTGGGCAAATAAAATAACAAATGTTTATTATCTACATATTTTTCCTTATAAGAATGGGCAATGGTTTCACTCATTAAAATTTAATAAACTATTAATACCAAAAATACAAATATTAAAGCAGTTGCTACAAATATCATGTCACATAACTATATGGTACAAAGACATAAAAGAAAAAATAAGCACAAGATAAAAAAATCAAGGCACCACTGTGAACATATGAAAATGTTCTTAATCTTATACTGCTTGAACAAGATCACTAAATGGCAAGCAAACTTTTATACATACACAAACTGTAGACACAGAAAATTTATTCTGTTTATTCTAACAGCAGGAACTTGCTTTCAAACTGAACATTAACATGAAGTAAGATCACTTCTCAAAACCCAAGCAGAAGAAAAAAGGCAGCACATATTACAGTTAAGCAGGTGTGACTTACAAAATAATCTATGACTGAACAACTATTCTTATAAGAACATCTAAGCAAATAATTATCTCTGTTCATTAATACGCAAATAAATATAAGTACATATATTTCTGTATATATATTTTTTTGAATATAGAGCTCCTAGATTTACAGGTAGTCCTCGCTTACCAACTGCCTCATTTAGCAATGATTCGAAGTTATGATGATGTAAAAAAAAACCTTTATGATCAATCCTTGCATTTACAACTGTCAGTCTCCTACATTCATGTGATTGCCATTCATGTGCTTTGCAACTGCTTTGTGACAAGCAGAGTCACAACAGAGAAGGCAGAAGTAAAACTGTAAGTTGTGGTCATGTGATTTTTTGCTTAGTGACCACAGTGCTTTGCTTAACGCCCAAAGGGGAAATAAGGTCATAAGCTCATTGCAGTCACGTGATTTTTCGCTCAGCAACTGTGGGGCTTAGTGACACAGTTGCTGGTCCCAATTCTGGTTGCTAAGCAAGGACTACCTGTATTAGCTTCAGTAGCAGGAGCACAAATTTTGAGTTACAACATCTAATAAATGTACTGACAAACACAGGCTGGATTCACAATCTTGCTAAGGTATTATTTTTAAGCAGAGTTTATTGAATAAGCCTGAATTACTGGTTCATAAATAATGCTAACTACAAACCACAGCAGGGTTCATACACTGCAAGAAACCATAATGTAGTTTGTTTGATTTTGGCTTACCTCGATGTGTAAACCTAACCATATACTGATACTGACTGATCTTTGATAGTCACACTGTCTGTCATAATATTGGTGTGATGGATATTTTTTTGCATGCTTGCCAAGCTAGGCTAATTGCTCTTAGTTTAATGATTGCCTAAAACCTAAGCCAATATGGGCTACTGTTGCACTCTGGACCTAAACTAGAAAAATGGGACTTTCACCAATACATGTTAAGCTAATTACCTTGTCTGCTTTCCTGGAAAAAGAAAATCATCTTTTTTTTTTTTGTTTCTCATGCATGTTACCAATTTATATATGAATGGTTCCACAAGAGCTGGAACGCTAAGAGTAGAGGATTCTAGTTCATGTGAAAGCAACTGCACATAGAGCTAGATTCTTTGTTATAGCCACATGTGCTGTTAAATGCAAAAAGACATATTTCCATTTTTCCAATCCCATATTTTCCTAGGAGAGCAAGCCTAAGTAAGACTTCAGTCACAGTATTTGTCTGGATTCCAGGATGTGGAAAACAACTAGGAACACTTTGTATGAAACTCAATTTGACTGAGTAATTCTGATGAACTGCTTCCAGCAGTTACCAATCTATAGTCCTAGAATATATCTGAATGTACTCTGCTTTTCAACCTGGTTTGCTTCTCATGAGTCTCTTGATAATGTATCAAGGACTAGGACATGAGCATCTGAAGGATCAACAGCTATGCTTGAGCCATAGGCTCTTGTAGCCACAATTTCAAAAGCTTTATACAAATAGTACAAAGAGACGTCTGCCATAAATTCTGCTACTTTTGTCATCATGTTGATACTTTACCCAGGATTTACGGACTGGAGAAACTTTAGAGAGGGTTAATCATGCCAATTATTTTGACAGCTTGGAATTGGATGCAATAGGTCTGATAGAAAGCAAAGAAATCTCACAAAACCTGCACAACACATGCCATATAATTTCTCAGGATCCTGTACACTCTTTTGGTGCCACAAATTTAGGGCTTAAAATGTGGTTATCAAAACTTCAGCCAAGAAAATTTTAAGATGCCCATTATGTCTAAAGAAAGAGTCTAAAATGTTTGATTGCATTACTACATTTTATATTCGATCTGAATGTTCTATTTCCAAATATATAGCTAAAAATTCTGCAGAATATGAGCAAATGTGGGGAAGTATTTCAGAGAGTTCTTAAAGATATTTTCTAAAAGGATCATGAAGTATATAATCCATCAGTATCTGCTCTCTGATATTCCAGATGGCATTTAACATAGATATAAATAAAACAGCCCACAATCTGTTAACAATATTTTGCAATTTTCAAATTTCAGTTCTAAAAGCAGTACAAAGATCAAGACATATCAATTTTTTTGTTCTGCCTACTATACCTGCATGTAGTCTTTGATAAGTCGAGCTGCCTTCACACCAGTTTCTACATTAAAACTAATATCAACTTTCACCTCTGTTGCCTGGTCTGTAAGTTTAATTATTGGTACCTGCAAAAGTAGTAAAACCAATCATTCAGTGGACATCAATAATTAATATGACATTTGCAGTTAGTAATTATTGTTTTAAATCATTTAAAATATCCAATTCTTCTAGACAGCACATTTTACATTTGTTAACCCACAGCTAATATAAGATGTAATGTAAACATAAATCTAATTCATCCTTTTAACTAACTATTCAGGTATAGCTACCCATAAGATGGGCATTTATGGAATGATTGTTTGCCACTGAATAACTGTTTTTATTGTTTTGTTATAATAAATGTTATAAAACTCTTTTTATAACTCATTTATTGTTGTTGCTTTTTATTGTTATTATGTTTATATATTATAAATTTTGTACCATGGGTGTTTTTTTTATTACCTTGCATGTTATGTTGTGAACTGCCTTGAGTCTGGTAGGAGTTGGTGGTATACAAATTCAATAAATATGCACGTTAGTATTCCTTCATTCTCTCATACTAGTGTTGCAGATGCCAAGAGATCTTGCTAACTTAAATGTCTATTATGATCCTAATATGGTGGGTTCCATTATAGTATGCAGCCTCCATTACTTAACACTGTATACATATTACAAGATATGTCACTGCCAGTGGCAACTACTCATTTAACCTTTGTTGCCATTTCTTTAATATGGAAGAGTCACTGGCACTTTAAAAGAAGAAAAGAGTCACAGGCTCTTGTGCAGTGTTGAAAACAATGAAGTACTATTTCATAATGCAGACTGCATTATGAACTCATCTTGGCAAAGGTGATGAAGTCATTATTATCAAGCCATGAAAAAATTCTTAAGATTTAAATTGTATCTATTATTTACTAGATGGCCAAGAAGCAGTTGTTCCTATGTTTCTGCTCAGCTAAGATGGATACTACCTGCACCCCTTTCTAGAAAAGGCTACAGCAATCATTTACTTGGACTATTTTCTAGCATAACATGCTTGGGCATGCCTTCAAAAAGTGTTAGAAAACATTTTGCTTTCATTTACTTCAAATGTTCTAATCTGATCTAATTTTGCAGAGCACGTGATTCAACTGAAATTTCATTTGCACAGATTTCCAGTCCATTTCTGAACTAAATTTGAAAATGCTGATTGTTTCTTTAAAAGCCAAATAATTCAGAACTTAATAATCCAAAGAATAGTTTTTTTGTGCACAAGCCTATTGTTATTCACCTCTTGATAGGATAGTTTAATTCAGGATCCTACACCACTGAGATGTAATAGGTAAGAAGTAGAGGGAGAACTTTTTTCCTGTGGCAGCCAGGGTTCATGCCCTGCAAGATTTTCTTCCAGTAAATGCATTTTTGGTTATTGTCTCCAGTGTAATAGCAGGACCAGAGAGCCATCTGCTTATAGCAGCAAATCTAAAAAGGTTTCTTAAAATAAAACCAGAGATTTGGTATCTTGGGCATGGAATGTTCACAGATCTATTCACATCAATGGCATATACTTCCAAGTGCATTTAAGTTTAGGTTGTTAAACTCTATCTCATTTACAGCAATGTACTGGTCTAAAAACAGCATGTGTATCTGTTTACGTAGAATTCAAGTAACATACTGAAGCTCTGAAGTCTACTGATAATATCAGAGATTTAAAGCAAAAGGGAAATGTTACTTTTGCTCTCTTACTTGAGAGGAAAATGACACGTTAATAAAGGAAGAAGTGAAGCTGTACGGGTACAATAAAATAGAGGCAGCATGCAGACTAGATGCTTTAATGAAGTTTCGACCTATGCAAAAGAAGTTATGACTCACAAGCTAAAGACAGCTTAACATGTGCGAAGAGAAATCTTCAAATGTCAACACCAGCAAAGCTGGTCACATCATCTATCAGCGATGTTACCAGGACTTTAATTCAGGTTTAAAACGACAAATACAAAAGGACAACAGTGTCCAAAATGTGTTTCAAAATAAAGATTTATCACATATACAATTATTCAGCAAGCATTAAGAACTCAAAATGCACATTTTAAATATTAAGTAATCAATTCTAGGCATTCTTTGTCAGGCCAAATGTTCAAATGGTTTGAAAACAAATGAGATGAGTTAATTTACATCTAATGCCAACAAATAAGGAAGACAGGAAAACTGAAGGCAACTGGGAAGAATATTTTCACACACAATACACATTACAGTATTAAACTGCAGTTGGGGAAACTGGCAAAAACGCAATGTAAACAAGCAAACAGTGAACCAAAGTAAAAAATAAACATGGCTGATAATGTAACTTTCCCTCAATAACTTGTGAGGATAACTTGCTTTAAATTACTTACGGTAGCTTTGTCAAGTACTTTAATTGAATATGGCTCAGCCACGTTGTGTTTCCTTAGCGCTTGTTCTAGCTGCTGTAGAGGTGGGCTCTCCCATTTTCCAAAGACTACTAAATCAATATCACTATAGATATAAAACACAGCCAAAGTTTATTAGAAGCTTAGGCATTATACAATAGTTCTTTGAAAAGCAGGCAAATAACATAATTTTAAAAAGATAGTTCAGAACCTATTAATACATACAAAGTATCTCTCTGAATTATCAAAGCAGCCAAGTCTTTTGTAAAGCTTGTAAGCTGCTTCAGAAGCTGTCTTCAGCTGTATCTACATGCAGATCAACAATGCTTTAACAATTGGAAGACTGATGCTTTGGTAACACTAATGTATGTTGCAAAACACCTCTTTCTAATGGCTTGTACAGTCCATATACACTACCTCATCTATTTAACAATGCTTAATCCAATGCTTGCTGGTTATTCATTCCAAATCAGAATTTTAATAGTGTAATCTATGCAGTAGCCTTTCTCAACGTGTTGTTCTTTAGTCACATGGGACTATAATTTCCTCATTTCCCAGACATTTGGGTTGTTAGGAGTCCTATTCCAATGTATCTGGAGGGCACAAGGCTGGGGAAGGCAGATATAGAGGTTAATACGTTGCAAAATCATTACCTCAGAGCCTCAGCCTAAAACAAACATCCACAAGAGCTAATACTGATATTTCTGTTTTTAAAAAATAAAGTTTAATTTAGAAGTTCTTTCATATCTGAGTTAATTGTTCATAGTTTTTTTGTATCCGAAAGTTGTAGAAAAATATTAATGTTCTATAGGTTCACACTATTGTACAAAATATGGTAAATTAGAAATGCTAGCATATCTAGAGATACAATACTCTAATACGTTGAACAATTTAACAGATTTTTCAGGTTTGCAGCTAAACCTGAAGAATCAATACTTAGTTAATATTAAACCAGGGTTAAATAAGACGTCTTCAGCTATGCCAATTTTAAAGAGATATTAAAAAGATACAATATTGCAATAACCGTAAGTTAATGTAAATGCAATAATTGCCTTCTTTCTTCTCTGTGTTTTATTGCTGTTCAATTTCCCTCCTTTTCCTGTATTGATAATTGGTAATATGCATCTCAATTTTTGTAAGGTGCCATGTATCCCTTTCACTACTGTTACATAATATTAGAACCAACAGTATTAGTAAAAAATTGCAGGACTCACCTTGTTGGCAGATAAAGCCCTGTACTAAAACTTCCAAATATCTGAACCTGGAAAAGAAAAGTATCTGTGTTGAATTAATTCCTAGAAATGTCTAAAATTAAAAATTAAAAACATGTGGGATCAAAATTAAATTAAAATGGAGCACAGAATACCAACTTGAGGTAAACTTACATCAGCTGTAGGCCAAAGATCTTTGATGACAGTTTCTATTCTTTTCACAACTTCTCGTCTCATAACTGCTTCTTCCGGACACGGGGACATAAAGTCATAAAAATCAATTATTTCTTCATGGAGCCTACAGGAAGAATAAAAAAGTCAATAGCAGCAGAAAGAGAACCAAATGAGCTAATCTGTTGGTGACTGTGGATGATAATCTGGATTTCCAAGTAAAACATTTCAATTCTAGTTTCACAATTATTCTAGGATTCAATTTCCAAACATATTTTTCTAGAAGTTTAACAATAAAAGGATTATAAAGAATCTTAAGTACCAATTTTTTTCTACAGTACTGACATAACATACTAAAACATAATCAAGCCTAAGATTTCCATATTTTGTCTCACACAAGCAATATTTCTCTTCACTCACATGTAGCTCATTTAATCATAACAATTCCTGTAACTCTAATTTCTACTACACAGAATGCTACAGAATCCTAAACATAACTTACTAACAGGTACCATTGATTTACTGAAATTTGCTTCTGAGTAGCATACTTAATTGTTGTATGCCACCCAGAGTCACTTTATGTGAGATGGGCGGCTATATAAATACGATAAATAAATAAAATAAAAATAAATACTTGAGATCACCTTACATATATGCTCAGAAGTATCTGTCCATGTTATTCATCCATCAATCTCCATCATCATAGTTATTATTATAATTATTTAAATTTATATCCCACCTTTTTGTTCAGGAGCATAAAGCAGTGAACATAGTGGCCTCTCCTCCCATTGTTTTTCCCACAATAACCATCTGTGAGATAGGATGGGCTGAAAGAGACTGACTGGTACAAAGTCACCCAGTAGCTTCTACGGACAAGGATAGAATAGAATCTGGGTCTCCCTAGTGTTGTATAGTGTAGAGAATCCTTTCGTTTTCTTTGTATTTCTTGGTAAACCCACACAAACTAAGCTACATAAAAGATAAATTAAATTTACACATGGAACCTGCAAAACATTTAAAGTGTGGAACAGTAGTTGGACTTACTGTGAAGTACCTTTTTGATCACCAGAAGATGGACCCAACCGAAAAAAGGTTAACTCCACCTCATGTAGCTAGAAGGCGGGGCTTAAGACTTCTTCCTGTTCCATGGAGGAAAACCCCTCCCTTCAGTTGTGTGTACTGACTTCAACTGTGTGTGGTTCAACTCTTCCTTTATCATGTATTCCACTTGTAACTGGTAAGATACATGGGAATGGAAGAACAACATATTACAGTCAGCATAGTGCAGTAAAGTCGTTCACATCTTGCTACTTGGATACTCCCTTAATCTACTTCCTCTCCTAAATATGGTTCATCTTTCTGTGACCAGTAAGGTACTCCACAGTAAGTTCAATTGACCTTGGTCACCAGAAATTGAGCAGGCAGAAAAAGGGAGATACTTCAACAGTATTTCCAAGGTGGAAGAGTTTATATAATTCTTTGTGACCAGTGCAGCTAAATCTGGATCTGAGGAGGGGAATTCATCTATTTTTGAATTGTTTTTAAAGATAGGTGGCTCTGTCCCACACTAATTTCTATTAACTGTCCTTCTGCATTAAGCCTGCTAACATAATTGCTCCTTGCAGAGCTGAGACACAGGAAGGGAGCAGTGTTTTGCTGGCTGAAAAGACCAGAACAGGACATTTTCCCACTGTTAACTGTGGAGAGGAAAATAAATTTCCATTGCTACCTTGTATGTAAGAGACAAATTATCAGCCTTTCATGCTTCTACAGCACTGTAATGTACATTGTGTGTTAGATCCTAACAGCCTGAGCTCATCTACCTTGAATCAATAAGTTGGAAAACTTATTGTGCTCAATGAAATTAGGTACTTCACTTTAGGCATGAAGCAGGGATATGGACAAGAAACCTTGTCCTAGCGGAACATGTATAACCTCCCACCAACTGAGAGCATTCCATCTCCCATCCCTCCAAGCTGAGATTAGGGCTACTAAAAGCAAACTTAAGAAAGTTAGTGGGGTTTTGTCTAATGAGTTTGAGGGAAAATTAAGAATTTGAATACTGTACCAATGATGAGTACAATGTAGTAAATGGTGGATCGCTGAGGATGACAGAAATGCATCCCTAAGCAATTCATTAACATGAAGGTCTGAAGGAGGTGCTATTTGTTTGTTCCACACAGTTGAGTCTAAGCAGCTGTCTGCATCTGCAGTCTGATAGTTGCAAGCCCTCTCTCCAACTCTTCCTACAGAAAGTCCAATAATTCAGGGACCTCTGTTGTCAATGCCAAAGATTTCTGTCTTTTGCATCATCATTCAAAGGTGTACCAAACCAACTAACAGAACATGGCCCTGAGACCAAGCTGGTCTCCACTGCTGAACCTGAGGAATCCAGGTTCAGGCTTGCTTCGTTAAATTTTCAGGTGCCTAGCTATTGCTACTCTGAATTTCAGTACAATACCAGAACGTGAGATAGGATGTCTGAACATTTCATGAAGTGCTATAAAGTTTCCTCTCTCATCTCCTTTAGAAGAGAGAAACAGGGCCTCCTGGTCCAGAATGGCTTGACTAGAATTATCCATACTGTGAACAGCTTATTTTCTATGGCACCTTGG
This sequence comes from Python bivittatus, assembly GCF_059951505.1. NCBI lineage: Eukaryota > Metazoa > Chordata > Lepidosauria > Squamata > Pythonidae > Python > Python bivittatus. The sequence continues at coordinate 5,246,416 of NW_028277124.1, read as the reverse complement.
GTAGCACTGTATAAGTCATGAGTTGTCCTTTCACCTATGGTACCATCAGAGCATTGATCTCCTCAGTTCTATTGTCTTGAAATTGAGAGAAGCAGCATTTCACCTGCCTATTGTCTGCTGTCACAAACAAGTCAATATAGAGGCATCCCCATATTCTTGAGAAATCCTGCAGATGTCAGACACATTTTCCCTTTCCTCCGCTCTAGTTTGTTGATCAACACTGTTGACTTGTAATGGAAAAATGATCCACTACAAGTCCTGACCTACTTTGGAAGTGTGCTCCCCATCACCTTAGATTATATTTGGTCATCTGGTTCCTGATCAGATCTGACTGGCATTCCCTCTGCCAAGCTGTCTGGGACTACTATGGCCCTACTAATGCAGGGATTGGATTACCTTGCTTGGCACTGTTATATGCAACTGGGTTCAGCTGGTAATCTGATTCTGAAATATGAGAGGGGGCCACTATGGAGCTCTGCAGCATGGCAGGCACATGGGACCAAGTCCAGTGCTGCAATCATCTTACTCTGTAACCTTGCCAGCTTCATAAGTGTTGACCTTCTGCATACTAACATTTCTTTCCTGGATTCAGAGTGCATTCAACATATAAATGTGGACACCTGTGTTCTTAAATGGGCCAGAAGAGCTACCATTACTTTGATGAATACACTGGGTGACTGTGCCAGCCTGAAAATGGATACTCTGAACTGAAACAGAGTGCTCTTGTATGCAACCTGTGAAACCACAAGTAGGAGGTTCTGACTGAGATCTTTAGGTAAGCCTCTGACAAACCCATCAGTATCTCAATTTAATTGTTGTACGCCGCTCAGAGTCACCTTGTGTGAGATGGGCAGCTATATAAATATGATTGATTGACTGACTGACTGATAAATAAATCTCCATTTTAAAAATTTCAATGCCTGACAAGATTATTCTAGGACCCAAAGTTAAGGATGGCTCTCCAATATCTATTATTCTTCAGCAGCGTAAAAAAACATGATAAAGACATTTGAGGTATGCAATTTGTCATGAGATGTTCTTGGAGAAAATATCTTTTGGTTTTGGTATGTGTTATGTTCATTCATATGAACTCTATTGCATATTCTGGCTGGGCACTAACACTCATTTGGTCTGACAGGTGTGCCAAAATTTCTGCAGCTGAATGACCCCTTGGGAATAATAGCATCATGCTGAAGAGCATTTTCCTTGGTCTTTACCATTTTTAGCAACGGGTGCTTTGTTGAGTCTGAGAGCCCAAGCATGTGTTTCCTTGTCTATTTCCTATCCAAAAGAAGGTAGAGGCTTCAATCTTTGATATGAAAACAAGTTGCAGGACATCTATCTGCTTTCCTCCTTCCTCAGAACTATAAGCAAGGATTTCTTCCTATCTGACTGCCTCTTTGAGCAGCTTCTTCCCCAAGCTGGCTTTCAATTGGTCATCTATCTGCCAATCTCTGAGCCATAGGTCCACTGTTCCAACACTTCTAATACTAACAGTAGGCAATCCATAAAGAGATCTGTTATGAATTTTGCTGTGGAGTCCTTGGTGTTCTCTGAGCTTGGTTGCTTGCTTGCAGACATTTCATTACCCAACTAGGTAACATCATCAGAGTGAGTGAGTCTTTGGAAAGCCTTCAGAAAGTGCAGTTTCCCCAAGACTGCACAGCTTTCCAAAGGCTGAGAGAGCCACATATAGGAAATGTTCACTGGAGAAGCTAGGTCTGAAAAGGAGACAACAAAAGCAGCGAGGCACTTCTGCTTCTACCATGGTGTCTAGAGGCAAAAGGCTGGTGTGGGGAACTGGGAGAGAAGGCAACTGGGAGAATGAATGCTTGTGGGTAGCTGATGTTTCCGGGGTGGCTGTGGCTTCACACTGCGCCTCAGGGGCTTCTTGCAGCCCCAGAGCTGCAGCATGGCAAGCAGCCCCAGAGCTGCACAATTCTGGGGCTGCTTGCTGCCTCACAAGGCAGGGTGCAGGGCGGCCAAAAGGGCAGAAATGGGGGGCAAGATAGATGGGTGGAGTTCTAGCACCTCTATGATTGTAAGTGCAGACAGGCTGCCAAGCGCCTGAATTTTGATCACATGACTGCAGGGGCATTACAGTGGCCATAACTTTGGAGACTAGTTGTAAGTCCATTTTTTCAGCACCACTGTAACTTCAAACAGTCGCTGAACGTATGGACATAGGTCGAGCCTACCTGTAAGGATGAACGGGGCTCGCTAGTTGGGGTTCTGGAAATGAAAGTTGATAGGTCTTTATGAGCAAAGTTAGGGGGGGTCTCCCACCATTGTTTAGAGTCACTTACAATTCTGTTCTTGGAAAAGGATGATAGGGCTTGGGCTCCTATATCTTGTACAAGTAGCCAGGGCCTAACCAAAATGTATCCCTACTTTCTAGTTCCTGAGCCTTCATGCTGGACATGAAGACCAATTCAGGCCTTCCCCAATCTCTTACGCTTTGCATGGATAGCTAGGGCCCAGATGAAACTTATCCCCACTCCTAAATTCTAAAGCTGCCATCCTGGCATCATTAGGCCAACTTGGGCCTCCTTCTCTCAGGGCTGTTCACCCCTTTACATATCTCTATATTCAGCATCCTCTGGCTCTTTTGCTTCCATCCTGTTGGTAGAATAAAGGAAGATTAGGCAGGTTTGCTCCCACTGAGGCTTTGGGTGATAGGGTGCTACCACACCACTCTATCCAAGAGTGGAATTCTGAAACATTGCCACTGTTGGCATCTCCTGATGCCTTGTTCTAGAAGTCACTGGCCCTAATACCTCCTCTGTTGTCTAGCCTAGCAGTGACTGGCTAGGGAGAAGGCTGATTACGGGGCAACCGGGCTCTTTGCTGGCACTTCTTCCCTACCAACACAGGGGAGGAGATTCTTCTAGGCTGCTATAGGATTAATGCAGTTGGCATCATATGGTGCCCTGTCCAATGAAGCTGGGGAAAAGACTTCTGAACAGCCTTCAGTCCTCCTCCATCACAAGTAGGCTCAAATCTGGTGCCACTGCTTGCCTCTTCTGCCTCCGGAGGCCTGATCTGATTCTTCCCCTGAACTTAACTCATCCCCTAGGCAACTTTCCTGGCCTCTTGTGGCCTTCTCAATTGCTGCCTCCTGCTGTCACACCTATCAACATAGGTATGCATAGTTTCTCAAAGGTGCTTTTATAGAGCAAGAGAGCCCTCCCTCTTCTTTATTCTCAGCTTCTGAGATGGAGCTGATGGAAAGTCATTTTTTTGTTTAGAAGGCAGAACACAAGACTAAAGGGAGAGGGCTTCCACCATGAGACAGGAGGCTTGCTTTTCTAGCTAGTGGAGGTGGAGTTAATGATTTCCTGAGAATTCCATTTTCAGCAACCAAGAAAATTTCCACTCAGTGTTCTAACCAACTTCTTCTTGAATGCTGTCCAATTCCCCATACACAGTTTTTAATGGATATAAAAAAGCTAGAACATAAAACTTAATATCCGTGGACAAAAACATCTATGAAAAAAACTATGATGGTTACCCATTTTCTAAGAAAACAGCTTGCATGTAGATAGTAAAATATACAAACTGAATGGGATATAAACACTTTGGTGAATTATGGTAAGCAAACAGCCATTAAGGAAGTTAGCATTAAGTATTGGTGTTACTGAAATTTTTTCAACTAAATATCTCAGTATGGTGCACCAAGAATATACTTTGGAAAGGTAGCAGCACTATGTTGAACTAACAATATATTTTATTTATAAATCTGTTAATAACAGTGGTTTGCACTGGCAATCAATAAGCATCTAGGCCTCAGATAAAATATGAGATAGCTACTTTAGCAAATTAATTATAGACTTGGGATATCACATTCAGATTTGAGTTATATGTCCAAAGAGGAATCATACAATACAGTAATTTGCCTGGTGGATTCACTTTCAAGGGCATCAATTTTCATGAGCATGAGGAATATGGTTGGTACTACCAATACATTTATTTACTAGTTATGAATGCACAGTTAAATGCAAATGCTTGCAAATACATATTGGTGACATTCCTGCTTTGTGCGTAAGAAAACATACACCTACCCATCCAAATATATGATCCCCACTAATTGGCTGTAAGCTTTATGACTTAACCCAATACATTTGTTTATCACAGCAACTGATTATCACCTTCTTAGGGAAGATGCTTTAGGAGATAATGGCTGTGCGTGTTCAGAACATTCTTGGGAAAGTATTTCCTGGGTTCAAGTCTGGTCATAGCATTGAGTCAGTCTTAACTGGCCTGATAGGTGGCTGCTGAACTCCAGTATTTTACTGTATTGCTTTATAGAAGTTTATTTTACTGCTTGTAGTTTATATCAAATTGTTTTTAAGGCACACTGTTTTACTGTGCATTGTTAATGTACATTTCTCTTGGCCTTTTCAGGAAAGTGATATAATGTAAAACAGTAATTTGAGAGAAGATGTTCTTGATATAGGTGCTCTGATTATGGAATCCCTTTCCTACCCTAGTTATATTAGGTGCTGAACCTAGATTATTCAGTCAACTAAAATTTATTTTAATGCTTTTGGCTGCACTTAAGTCATTGTCTCTTTTAATAGAGTTTGACTGCTATCTGTGATGGAATGGAATTATGAAGGCCAGGCTCAGGGAGATAAGCGTTTTCTTAGTTCACCGAAAGAGCATGGGAACTACAAGAGGATGAGGCTGGCACCTCCCTGAGGAATTCAGTGTTGTGGCTGGCTGGCTGGCTGGCTGGCTGGCTGGCTTGGGAGCTGGGGTTTGAGTCTGGGAAGATTGATGTCAGGTTTAGCCCAAGGAACTCCAAGAGACAATGCAAAATCAGTTCAGCTATGTTTATTAGCTACAACCTCTAGCAAGAATCTTCCCAAACTCAAACCCCAGCTCTCAAGCCAGCCAGCCAAAACACCGTGAATTCCTCAGGGAGGTGCCAGCCTCATCCTCTTGTAGTTCCCACGCTCTTTCGGTGAACTAAGAAAATGCTTATCTCCCTGAGCCTGGCCTTCATAATTCCATTCCATCACACTATCATGGGCCTGTTTAGAATTATAACTTTTTGAAACAGCGTTTAGTTCTAAAAATTTCATATTGTATGGGTTATTAGTTCTGTTTTACTGTAATATCTTTGCTTTATTTTAATAAGATTTTTACAAATACATAATAATTAATTACATGATGGATTATTAAAGTTGAGGGTATGGGCTATGAGGTTTTAAAAAAAACCTCTGCACTATATAGAATTATTTCAGAAGGAAACAAAAAGTTAAATGAAAACTTTCTATCTCTTCTTTTCCACTCTAAAAGTAATAAAAAATAGTTTCTGTGCTAGATGGTTTTTAACACCATATAGCATAACAGAAATATTTGCAAGTGTAAAAAATAGTATCCTTATTCTGTTCTTTCTTGCCCCCTTTTTCCAGGATTCTGCTGTAAGATACAGTAATACCTCGGTTCACGAACGCTTGTGTTCACGAACAATTCGGCTCGCGAACAGCAGTGTTCGCAAATTTTTGCTTCCATTCGTGAACTCCGCATCGGGTGACGAACACAACCCATGGCCATCTTCCCTGCTCTGACATGTGGTCGTGGCTTCCTCTAGGTGAGATTGCGGTCGCAGACAGACACTTGCTGTGAAGCTTTTTGGTGTCACCTCAAACAAGGTTAGTGTTCTCTCTTCATACTATACTGTACTGTACTTTGTTTCATATTTTTGTGGTTAAAAAAAATACATATGGTTCAGAACAGATTAACCTTATTTACATTGAACCTTATGGGGAAATTTGATTCGGGTCGCAACCAATTCGGGTTGCGACCAGAATCGTGGAACGAATTAAGTTCGTGAACTGAGGTACCACTGTAAATGGATCTTTGGAGCACACACTTTTTGATACATTACAATATCTGATTGCAGATCCCAATTGTTATTACAGTACTGTAATGAGTAGTCAATTGTGTTTGCTACTATCGGACTGCTATCACCATCTGTGAATGTAACAAATTCCAGACTTAAATAAACTTTCTCCATTCATTTCTGAGCATGAAGGGGGAAAAAGCAATATAGTTTGATGTTATACTGTCAAAATAGTTGGAAACCCTTGGGAACTTATAAACAAACCACAAGCACAGGCTTATCTTACACTTTAGGGAGAGTCTTTGACAATTTAGCTAATCAATTCTGGCAAAATGTATACTTAACTGACTGCAGGCTTTATACTAGACTATTATTTTATTAAACTTGTATGCCACTGACTCTTAATGACTCTGTTCTGGACCTGAGGGAATTTTAAGTGAGCTGATGGTGAAAATGCATGAAAACCCCTCATTTAAAGCTATCTTTCACTAACTAATTAACAGTAAGCTGCTTAAAAAATAGTTCATATAATTTATTAGGGTAAAGTGACATTTGTCTTTCAACCCCCACTCCCATGTCTAGGGCTGAGAGTCTGTGACTGGCCCAGACATCCAGCCAGCTTCTGTGCCCAAGAGAGGACTAGAATCTGGGTCTCTCTGGCTCCTAGTCCAGCATCTTAACCACATCACACTGGCTCTTATAAGTATACTGTATGCAGTAATAGAAATAATAATAGTTTTGAGATAATTATCACTAGGATATTTACAATTTCTAGGTAATAGGAGAAAATAAACCATACATGGTCAAGCATAATTCAAATCTAAAAATAAAGCAATAATTTACCTGATTACAAGTCAAATCAAACCAAACAAAAAACATTCCATCCCAGACATTATTTTTTCCCTTACTTTTAGCAAACACACAGAGCAGTACTATTTTAAAAAATTAAGCTGAAGAACTTGGATATATTTTATGGCAATTTAGCTTTCAGTGCTTTTGATTACTTTGAAAGTGTCAAATAATACCTAACCATTAAAAGTTAATGTGGCCCATCATTATAATGAAGCCAGGAAGGAAAGAGCTATTTATAAACATTGCAGGCAAGATTATGCTAACAATGCCACAAGAATCAAGAAATACTTGGTAACACTAAGAAACAGTCCTGAAACAATATAATAAAAGCAACATACAGAAAGTTAAGACAGTAATATTCCAGAATGTTAGCTGAACAATTTGTTAGGATTAATATTTTCTGAGATGGTCTTCTACTATTTCAATGTATTAGCTGTCTGTATATGGCTTGCTATCTTTTTCAAGATAGTTTTCAAATATTACTGTATGTTTATTTTTACTGCACTATTAGGGCATATTACTTTTAAAAATTAAAAATATTAAACACAAAACTATTAAATGCAAAAAGCCCACTAAATTGTACTAAAGCATCTGCCTCCTTGTATATGGTAGAAGACACACTAAAGTTCTTAAGCAATCTAACAGTAGATTCTAGTAAAATGAAGAATATTCAGTTCAGCTGAAACAAAAAGATGAAGAGGCAAGCATATGAAAGCACCACCACTCTATTTTATATTTCATAGTGACTTGCTTCTAGAGAATCAGTCACAAGCACTGTCAATCTGGTGAACTCCGACTATATGGACTGTGACAACACCATCTTTTTGGGAAAAAATATGGTTCAAGTAGTTTTGCGTAAGAATGGATACTATCTTAAACAGAATTAAGTAATGCAAGTGATTTTATAGATAGTGACAGTAAAACTGGTAGAGTTCCAATTACTTCTAGTGTTGAAATGGATGCCTGGAAAACATGGCAAATTCTTTTAAGCATATTAAAATCAATTCAAGAGAAAAACATGCTGTTGCATGTAAATTTTGAGAAGTTATTATTTTGTTTGAAACAATATTGAATGCAGTATTCTAATCAAATGTGATACTACAGGTAGTCCTCCATTAACCATCATTCATTCAGTGACCCTTTGACGTTATGACAGCACTGAACAAGGAGACTTAAGGCCGGTCCTTGAAGTTGTTGCCATTACAGCTTCCCTGCAGTCATGTGATCACCACTCGAATGCTTGGCAACCAGCTCACAATTACAATGATTGTAGGGTCCCATGGTTACACAATCAACATTTGCAACCTTCACTGCAGCTTCTGACAAACAAAATCAATGGGGAAGCCAGTAGGAGGACGCAAATGGTGATCAAGTGATGTTGTGCTTAACAACTGCATGGGATTCACTTAATGACTGCAACTGCCATCATAAGTCGGCACAGTCATGTGATGTCGCACTTTATGACCACATCACTTAGCAATGGAGTTTCTAATCCAGTCGTTAATTGAGGACTACCTGTACTCTTCGTTCCTCTAGGCTGATTATAGATTTTTATTAAATTTGTATACCTGCCAACTCCGAACAACTCCAGATGGCTAACAAGTAAAAGCATTAAAAACAAGAAAAAATGCAATAAGAGACAAAAATAAAATAAAAGATGGCAAAGAGGACAAGAACCATACAGAATGAAAAAGAAACAAACCCACACAATCCAAGGGGGTTCCAATCACCCTCACCGAAGACATGGGCAAAGAGTCAGGTCTTTGAAACACCAGCAGGATGGTGTTGGAGGAAAGTGGTCTAGCCCAAGTCCCCTGTATTGTGGGTGCCTAATGGCTCCACTCTTTCCCCATTTTTATTTAAAATTTACACAAACCCACTGGGGGAGGTAATCTATCATCATGGAGTACTGTCTCATCATTATCTTGATACTCAATTGTGTAACTCTGCTCTTGGCCCACCAAACATTTGTCAGGGTTTTGGCCCAGTGCCTGGAGGTTGTAGGTTCCTGGATGGGGAAGAACAGGCTTCGGCTCAACCCTAGCAAGGCAGGTGGCTATGGGCCCCCAATTCTAGAAGCGGAGATCTTCCATCTTTGGGCCAGGGGAGGGGTTACACTTCCCCATTTAAAACTGCATGTAATTTGGGGGTTCTTCTGGACTCACATAGCAGGTAGCAGCAGCTGCGGCCAGGAGGGCCTTCATACAACTTTGTCTTGCGTACAATTGCATCATTCCTGATTTGGGAAGTTCTGTTCGTGGTCATTCATATTTTAGTCACTGCCCAATTAGACAACTACAAATGCACTCTACATGGAGCTGCCCTTGTAAACCATCCAGAAGCTACAACTGCTCCACAATGAAGCAACACAGGTACACGTGGGTGCACCTTGGTACAGCCACTTAACTGCTCTAGCTCCCATTAGGCTTCTGGGTTCAATGAAAGTTACTGGTAATCACCTATAATGCTCTACATGGCACAGGGGACTGGGTTATCTGCAGGATATCCTTTCTCTGATTGTTTTTTCCTGTCCCACATGTTCTAATAGGATGGGCTCACTTCAGGTTCCTTCCCTGAGGCACCTGATGGAGCATAAGAGGTGTGTCTTTCCCACTGCAGCACCTACCCTCTGTAATGATCTTCTTTCCTCCAACATATGTTTGATCCCAACTCTGCTGGCTTTTAGAAAGGCATTAAAAATTTGGTTTTCTTGTATGTTGGGGGTAGGGTAATAGAAGATCCTATCTATAGTTGGAATTTTAATTGTATCTGAATTTCTGCTTTTTTTAAATTGATGTTTGCCACACAGAATTGCATCTGTGCAAGCTGGGCTGCCACATGAACTTCTTAAATAAATAACAAATATATCAATCTGAGTTTTTATGATTACACTCACAGAAGTAGCACAAACTATTTATTTGGTTTTGTTTAAATGTAACAATAATAATGAATAATAATAATTCAAGTATGCTTTGGATCACACTCCAATGAGGGCATTGTGTATTTTGCTTTTCACCCATACTGAATTTTCTAATTCAAAAACTTTCAAAAGCCCATTTCACTACCTAGTATACTTAAAAAGTGTCTTAGCCATTACACTTAAAATATATGTGAAAAACATTATTCCTGAATACAGGTTTCAAGGAAAAGCAATACCTCGTTTATATTTTACTTGAAAAAGCCACCACTGATTTTAACCATTTTAGGCCTCATATTAAGTATGCATATAAGAATTTCATATGCATTCTGAATAGAATCTTGAATTGAGAAGTATAATGGATTGAGTCAACCTCTTCCTGGCTTCACCAGCTGCTCAAATTATCCCTCCAGAAGTATTTCCCCATCATATTGCAAACTAGTATTTACCCATAGGACAAACAGCAGCTTGGGGAGCCATTTAGATACTGTAAGGGGAACAACCCATGGAGAAAGACTAGCTCTCTCTCTACCACAACCCCCACTGTTCCAATGCAAAATGAGCCTTCACACCTGCATTTCACTGAAGAAAGCCCATTCTCCTATTTCTCTGACCACATCTAATTTGACTGTCCACCTAGTTCCAAAAATGATAGCACTGATGGGGCAACTGGAATGCCAAAAGGTTAATGCATACAGCACGCGCAGGTTACAAAAACCCGATACTCACCCTTGTATGCCTGAGCTATACTGCCTGCTTTTCCAAGGCGTGCCTAGAGCAAGGTTGCACCCGGGCTGCGCTGGAGAGCAGGGGCTGCTTTCGCCGGCGAGGGCGGTCCCTTTGCGGACGATACCGACACAGCCGCCAGAGAGTAGATAGTTCATCCCATACGTGCTGGCCTTGTTCTCCCGTTTCCTGCGCCCCGGGTGGTACTGATGGTGGTGGTGGTGGTAGTAATGGTGATGGGGAGAGGGGGCGGCAACGGCCACGCCGGAGGCCCGCGGGCCTTGCCCTCCTCCTTCCTCCTCCAGCTCTCCTTGCTTCACTGGATTCGCTTCAGCGGCGCCTGCCAAGATTTTGCAAGAGGCCGGCGGCGGTGGCCCAGGTCCGGCCCGGACGCAGGACGGCGAGGAGAAAGGGCCACCACCGGGACTGTCAGCGCCAGACTCCGCCGAGGAGGACGAGGACGAGAGGGACGACGACGCCGAGGGGGACTTCTGTAGGAGCAGCAGGCGCGGCGCCCGCCTTTCCGCGCTCTGGGCAGGGAGAAGGCGCAGGGCAGCCGGCTTGGAGATCAGCTGCGGAGACGACAGGGCCCCTCCAGCAGCGACGGCGGCCTCGGAGCAGGGCGGCTGAGGCGCCGCCGCCGTGCTAAACCGGCAGAAGGAGTAACGGGTGGCGGCCGTCGGCGGGAAGGCAGGCGAAGACGACGAGGACGGAGAGGAGGAGGACGACGACGACGACGACGACCCGCCGCCGGTCCGGCCCTGCGAGGTCTCCCAGATCTGCATCCAGAGCGCATTGGCGGGGCCTTTCTGCTCGGGCTGGATCCAGGCTACGCGGGGATCCATCCATCCGGCCCTCCCTTCCAGCCGGTTCCGACGGCCCGTCAGACACGCGCCTGTAGGAGGAGGAAGGGGAGGAGGGGCGGCGGCAACGGCATCTGAGGCGGGGCGCTCCGGCTGGAGGAAAAGGCAGAAAACGGAGGAGGCGCCGATGACCAGGACCTCGCGCAACCGCTCGCTGCCCCCTCCCTAAAAATCAACTCTGCGCCTGCGCAGTGGCAGCCTTTCAGGAGTGCAGCTCTCCTCATTATCTGTGATTAAAGAGAAAGCACTCAAAGGCGCGCGTTGAGGGTGACGGTCCGATTGCTGGGAAACGAAATTCCCTGGCTTCTTGGATGCTTTTTTTTTTCCTCCTGGGGGCGAAAGCGTCTGTAAAGCAACATTAAAACAGTTTAATGGTCAAAGCAGCTGTTTTTTGCCTGAATGATCGGAAAGTATTAGAAAAGAGAGCAATGCGAGTTTTTTAAAACTCAGGCCTCTCTTTATTAATGAAAACATCGGTAAACTGTAAAACGTGGTCAGAACATCCCAATACAGCTCGGTTGCAACAAAGGAGCGAAAGACAACTTACTGCAACCTTTTTCAATCTGACGACCTCAGATTTGTCAGAATACGAGACCCCAAATTCCTAGCCTGATTCCAACACATCTGGAAGGCCGCAGTTTGGGGAAGGCTAGTTTGCTGCAATTATTCCCCACAGACTCTCGCAGCCCAATTCCAGTGGTCCTCTAAATTGCACACAGCTGTTTGACCGAGAAATGGCCTTCTTTGCTTGCAAGGTTATCGTCCCTTTTCTGCAGCTGCGTCGGATTTCTTAGAATTTTTTTTTTTTTTTTAAATCTGCGCTCAGTCGTTACCGACTCTGCAGTGACTGCTTGGACGAGTCCTTGCAGTTTTCAAGGCCATTGTTTCGGAAGTGGTTTGCCAGAGCCTCCTTCCTAGGGCAGAGCCCAGCTGGCGAGCGCAGGAGGCAGGGTTTCCATTGCTTCGCGCCCTTCCGGGCGCGAGCGGTTTTTCGCGCTTACCGGCAACTGCTCCCAACTCCATTTCTTAGAATACGAACCAAAAAAAAAAAAAAGCTTGACTTAGGCAGGGGGCTTCTGCTAACCAGATAGTGATATTATTGTATTTACCATAAAGGGCATTAACCCTGAATGTAAGGCATCCACCTCCCACAAAAGGAGACACATATATACATGTAGACAAAAAATCCTGTGCAATACCCAGCTTCCCCAACTCCAGCTGAAACCAATCCTCAGAATTCTTCCCCCTCTATAAAATGTGTGCATGCAACATATTTATCCGTGTGTGCATCTAGTATTAAGTGAATAAGTATGGATTTCAATTAATCATCTGCAAATATTTATAAAACGAATTGATCCCGCATCTGAGTATACCAGTCACTCTTTCATATATACATAAAAACAAGTATGCATTTCCTATCCGTCCAGCCCAATAGATAAAAGTATAAATCCTTTCAAACTGAGCTCAACCCCTGATGATTTCGTGGAATGTTCACATGGTCTTCTTGGCAACAATACAGAACTGGATTTCCATTCCTTCTTCCAGGGCTGAGCTTTGTTCTTTATTTCCCTGTCATACAGCAGCAGCATTTCTGGATAGACGCCCATCTAAGTACCAAGCAGATCCAACCCTTCTTAGCTTTTCAAGATCAGCCAAGACCAGCTAAGTGCATATCATCAGCTCAACTGGAAAGAAGCTCTACTGCTCCCAAGAAAAGACAGCAAAAACAAAGCAAAACAAACAAACAAGAAAACAAGGGGGGAAAAAAGGACTATGGTAATACTGTAGGGAAGAAATCCCAGCTGCTGTACTTCAAAGCAGCCAATCCGAAGGGATGGGTTATTGTTTAAAGGCATTCCATTTTTCAGCTGTTACACCCATTCTGAGTTGGCTATGATTTCGTCTGTTATGGGTGAACATAAGAACCTCCCCCTCAAGTAGCAGATTTATTTGTGGAGGGAAAATTCTCTCTTTGGGGTTAATACATTAGTGAATAATTTGATGCCCGGGCCAAAGGCAGGCATTTTGCCTCAAGAAGCAAAGTACTACATGGCACGTTTTACTCCTACTCTACATACTTTTATTTCAACACTGCAGCAAGGCAGTGCTTAGACCCCACCACGTGATCTGATAGCAGGAGCTTGGCTTAGTCAGGGCTGGTTCTAGGCAAATTTAATCGGATGCCAATATTGAAAAGACTTCCAAAATACACAATATGAGTATGACATCTGATCATCTTTGTTCACGGTTTTAGAATTTTTTCTTTCTATGCTTTTTGAAAACACCCACAGAGTTGGTCAAGTGGTAGGGAATAGCAAACTAACCAGATGTTGCAAGTCACGAAAAAGAAATTATTATTATAGCTATGGACCTCAGGAAGCTGATAATATTACTGAAGCAAGACAAAGGTCTGACAGGAAGGTACTGAGTGAGTGAGTTGCATGACTATCAGCTTATTGAAGTTATAAGCGGTACTGGTGCACTCTGGGTGCTAGCACTCCCACTTGAGGGTTAAATATAATTTTGCAGAATTGTTGCCATATGACAACAATAGGTGCTGATGTAATTAAATGATTTACTGTGATTCACAGTAAATAGGATGAAATTAAAATGATTTACTGTGATTCACAGTAAATAGGATGAAAATGTCAGAGAAAAGAAGAAAAACGCCCAGGGCTGAAAATTATAAGTATAAAGCTCAGAAACTCAAACAAACAAAAAAAGAAACAAGAGGGTGCCTTTTTGAAACTCCTAACAGAATTGGAAGATGAGCTAAACCATAGGGGCTCCCAGAATATGACTTTGCCTAAGGCGTCAAAATGTCTAGAGCCAGCCCTGGTTTAGCATATACAAGTGTTTGAAGCTGTACAAAGATTTTAATGTCCAGGACTGTGCTGTGTCTTATAAGTTGGAGAGGTGAAGATTTGGGAAATATTAAAATTCAGGGGAAAAAAGGGGACTTTAGGGGTCTTTCACTCTGGCAGGCAGGATCAGAGTATTTTTGCTGCAGATGGCAGTAGAAAGTAATTCTAAACCACTCCTTCAGTCCCGTCTCTTGTAGTCAGCAAGTTCCTTTTTCTGTCCCCTCCCCCCTCCTTCTTTTTTTAACAGGACAGTCATGGTCTCTGAAGGCTCTGCATTTTGCCTAGACGCCTCAGGAGATTTTCAGAAGTTGGACCCCATTCTTAGGGCTTAGCCCTTTGAGCAGCAGCCTCACCAAGAGGCTAGGCAGCTTGACTGGGGAATTGCCTCCCATTTGCCCAAAGGACTATCATCACCTGCTGAGACCACCTGGGTTCTTCCTTTGGTCTTCTTTTGGTCTTCCATCCAAAGGATTCCTTAATGCATTGGCAAATAACAAACTCCTCTTCCCCGCTTATTGACAGGATCACTGCTCACCCAATCTTCCTTTGTCAGATCGGGCAGGCAGCCATCTCTGAGTTACACAAATCCAGATGACTGCTAGATGGCTGTCAAGAGTTTGAGTTCATAGTATTTGCTGCCATCTTCTGGTCTACTAGATTTTTGCAGCCCAAGTATGGCTAAGATTAGGCAAATGATCCTTGCTTTCTCTCTCTTATCCTAGCACTACTTTAATTCTCAGGGACTAGAAAGTCAACTCATCTTAGAAACTAGCTGTGTGGCTGCACAGATGGTGGCTGTTACTTTGGAAAGGCATAAGATAAGAAAGTACCACCTTGCCCAGCCCTGCAGAGCCACCTAGGGAGAGCCTAAGGAGAAGACCCCAGTACTCTCATTTGAGTTCTCATTCTGTTCTTTATTTCCAAGAACCCCCATCCCAAAAAGAAGGAAGCATCTGACACATGTGAGAAGGCATGTGTGTATCTTCTCAAGGTCATGGGTATAGTTTCTCACAGCTACACTACAGAATTTACAAACATATCTAGGAGCCATTGTATATTTTCCCTCAGTTTATGGCAGAAGAATTACTTTTACATGTTTCAAACATCTACCATCTTCTTGTTATGAAGGTCACAGAGCCAGTCCACAAGCTGAAAGATTCTCAGTGTGCTATATGGTCCCACTGCACAAAAATAACAGGGATTGGAGAGCCAACAGAGGTCAACAGAGTATAGTTTAGTTGTTCATTTCTTTGCAAAATATTTATAGCTTGTCCCAATCCAAATGGACTGTGTTTATAGTAAAACATGGTCAGAGACAAAAATATCCATAAAACTCAAGTCCAGATAATAAAAAAAAATAATCAATGAAAATTGAACACATCATGGGCACTGTTCAGTTAATCTAATCAAAGAGCCAAGTGCCCACTGGAACAACCAAGCTTTGGCTTGTTTGCAAAATGCCAGTAGAGCAGGGGCCATCTACAGTGGAACCTCGGGTTACGAACTTAATTCGTTCCGTGACTCTGGTCGCACCCCGAATTGGTCGCAACCCGAAGGAAATTTCCCCATAAGGTTCAATGTAATTACCGTTAATCCGTTCTGGCGTGGAGGACAGGGAGGTGGCTATTGCTTGGAGGGAGAGTCCCCCCCCTCCCTACGACCATGTGTCAGGGGCAGAAAATGGCCGTGGACCACGTGTCAGGGGTGTAAAAATGACCGCGGACCACGTGTCAGGGGCGGAAAAATGGCCGCAGACCACGTGTCAGGGGCGGAAAAATGGCCGCGGACCACGTGTCAGGGGAGGAAAATGGCCGCGGACCATGTGTCAGGGGCGGGAAAATGGCCGCGGACCGTGTCACGGGAGGGAAAATGGCTGTGCATCCTGCTCGTACCCCGAGGCGGAGTTCGCAAACCGAGGTAAATTTTTGCGGCTGGAGCTGGTCGTAACCCGAAAAGTTTGTTAACAGAGGCGTTCGTAACCCGAGGTACCACTGTATAACCTCTTAGGGAAGAGAATTCCATAAAATGGGGACCTGTTGCCAAGCCTATCCCCCATGTACCCAGCAAGGAGGGGAAACCTGCAACAGCCCCTCTTTTGATGAACAGACCAGATAGGCATATTCAATTTTGGCAAGGTGTTGCTTGATGTATCTTGGTGCTGCACCATCAGGGACTTAAAGGTAATAACCACTATTCTGAATTTGGCCCAGAAGCCTTCTAGCAATGGGTGCAGTGATTCCAAAATAGGCATTGTTTTAGCCAAATGGGTTTGTCATTTCCAAAGGCAGCCCCATATAGAGTGTGTTGCAGTATTGGTTAAGTGGTGATCAAAGCATGAGTTACTGCTCCTGGAGCAACTTGGCCCTAGTAGGGTAATAACTGATGCACCAGCCAAGTGGGTAAGGCTATCTTAGCCATGACTTCTACCTTCTGTTTAAACAGGAGCTGAGAATCCAGAAGAACCCTAGGTCACAAGCCAATTGCTCTGGGGAGGGTATAACCCTATCCAGAGCAACTATCAGAGCCAATGTTACTAGATTGCCCTAGTATCTATTGATGACAGGCAATCCATCTTGATAGAATTTGAGCTTGTTTCATCCCATCCAGATCCTTATGGCTTCCAGACACCAGTTCAGGACTTCAACAGTATCTCTGGCTTAGCCTATGGTAACAATGTATAGGACTGGGGAGACACAAGTTCCAGCCTACCCTCAGCCATGAAAATTCGCTGGGTAACTTTGGGCCAGTCACTCTCCCTCAACCTAGCCTGCCTCATAGCCTACCCTACCTCAACCCCACCTATTGTGAAAGAAAAAGAAGAGAATTGCCTATGCAATCTATCCTTGACTCCTGGCAGAAAGATGGGCTTTATTTAACAAATAAATTATCTAGATACATATGGCAAATATTGTACAATATCACAAGTTTTGGATAAGACCATACAGTTTGTTCTAGATTGCCTTCACTCTGGGGACTGGTTAGTATCTCTGAATCTACAAGAATCTTATTTGCATGTACTTGTTCATCACTTCCACTATGGGCTCCTGTCATCGAAAGATCTGGGCTGCCATTTTCAGTATACTTTCTATCCTTTGGACTAGTATCAGCATCCAATGATCTTGGTAGTTCCCATGGCAGTCTTTCACAAAGGGGTTCACATTTACACCTATTAAGATAATCCAATCCATTCTTCCTCTTTTCAACATGGTGAGCATAACGTTTAGTCGGGAACTAGATGCATGTCACATCTATACTTCTACATCATGTGGGAAAAGAACCAGCTTGTTCTCTCCCAACCCCTCCCCAAAATGCCAAATATTTCACCTGTGAGAACTAGTGCAATGAAATGTCATGACATCACAACATTTTTAATGGAAATAGCAACATGTTTTGATATTTGACGATCTTGTGAGATACCTGCCATCTATTAAACAAGAGATTTTTTTTTAAATTACATATCTGCAGACCTAATCAAGGAATATTGTGGATGTCTGTAGGTTCCATGTTTCTGAACTCTGGGTTCCGATTTATACTGAACTGTTTTTATTGATTGCTTTGAATAATTTATAATTAATTGCTTACAAATAGGGCTATAATTGTATTGTTAATAACACCATCTATTTATCAGAGTGGAAAAGACAGGTATTATTTCATGAATGAGTGGTAAGTCAAAAAAAGTTGTAATAAAAGAAGCAATATTCCTTTGATGGCAAGAAACCACCATATTGTCATCTATGAAATTTACTACATGAAGACTTACATTTAAAATGTTTCTCTTGGTAGGTACAATTTTCCTATTAACCTTCAAACTGTAAAGTGAAATTTTAATGTTGAATTGAGTGGAAGGTGGGATTGATCTGAAATATAGAAAGATAATGCTTAATTAATGGCAATGGATTTTGTTGAAGAGGATGAAAATTACTTAAAGTATATTAAGTAATAAAAGTACATTAGAAAAAATAAAAATAATAGGTAAATTTCCTCCAGATAGGCATTTGCTACTTTTAATCTTGAAAGGCTACCTGCAATTCTGATAAAATTATTCTAAAAACTTTATCCTATTCCACATCTAGGGAAAATCAATGGCAATGGCAATTGATTTTAGAACTAGGATAAATTTCCATAATGTCAAATTAAATGAGACTTGGAGTTACATGAGAACAATAGAATCAGGAAAAGAACAAGAACAGGAAGTTTTCTGAAGTTAGCAAGGCCATTTCTAATAAGTTTTGTAAATTATATATACTGTACTGCAAATAATTTGTAATATACTACATATCCTATTATCATAGCTTGAGTTTGGATTCATAATCCAAATTAGATGGGAAGGGTTTTTTTTAATCTTCCAAATTTTAGAAAGTCCTGCAATAGGCTTAGTGGTATTTTTTCTGCTTATTAAAAAACTGGAATGTGATCATTTTTTTAGCTTTGCATTTTTAAATGCTTTCTATTCAGTTTAAACTGTAATTATGCAATAATTAGATTCAAAGAGGGTGTTAACCATGCTCATTGAAAGCTAGCTAACATTTCCGACTGGGATTAAGTTAGTACGCTAAATCTTACCACAAAATGACTTAGTCCTTTCCACACAAATGTTTTCAAGCACTATCCAGCCCTTGATGTAGCAGAATAAAAAGCACATGCTTTAGGGAATATTGTTCTGTACAGCTGTAAAGTTCCTAAGCTGTGTCCCGCTGTATTTTGTCTAGACCGGTGGGCACATTCCAGCAAAGCTTAGGTCTTGATTGGTCCAAAACTGACCAATTCATGAAAACATTTGTCCTCTGCCCCAAGTGAAGCTTGCTATCTCAGCCAAGTGATTAGTGTATATTTGCATAGCTAGTTCATTGCAAAAAGAAAAAGAAAAAAACTTGAGAAGCATGGAAAAAGTATGTAACTACACAGCCACCCCAACCGCAGAAAGGAAATACAAACTAGTGGTTTTCCCTCCACCCCACTCCAAAGTTCCAGGCTACTATAATTGCAATCTGTTATAATTACAGCAACCAGAGGAGAGAACGCACAGCAGACTTTGACATTTTGCTCAGTTAAACTTTGAAAGGGGTTGAAAGGGGAAGGAGAGTGAGTGTGTGTGGGGGTGGGGAGAAGTTAAAATAAATTAAAGGGGTTTCTGGGAGAGCACTTACCATTGTACATGCCTGTGCATTAATGCCAGGTGGAAAGGAAAGGAAGGAATTATAATGCACTCTAAAAAATGAGCTTATTGGATCTGACCCAAGAAATACTGCCTTCTAAGAAAGGAGAAGCATTTTTAAATCACTGGGCCTTTGAACGATGCTATAGATGTGTGATTTTCTAGGAAAATCAAATTTTTCAACTTCGGGAAAAGCAGATGGAAAAGCCAGTTTAGGAACAGATGAAGCCCTGCATCATGTGAATGGCATGCAAATAGGGTGGAGCGCAGGGTAGGCAAGGAAGCCCTGAAGGGCTGCTACATATCATTCATGCAGAAAGCCTATTAATATAATGTGCAAACCAGGTCAGAAAGTGGGGCTAGGAGCATTTTTTGAATTAATTAGAGAAAGGAAGTGTTTACTGAAGAGGTTCGGGTAGCAAAAAAGAGCAATCCTTGTGTTTCTTCCACTGCCTTAACAGCTGGGAACCATATCCCAAAGCAGTAAAACAGAAACTATCTGTTTCATATGAATATGGTATTGTGCACCACAACTACACCTCCCTCCCTCCCTCCCTCCCTCCCTTTTTCTATTTAAGAAAAAAGAAAATAGTGTTAGGTTAGGTAAGTAGATAACCCCCTCCCTAAATCTGCTTTCCCAGGGAAAATAAACTCTCAGCCAGCTGTAGAAGATAATGATTTATTAAACTTGTATGCTGCCCAACTCCAAGGACTCTGGGAGACTCACAACAATCAAACAAGCAATTACAATAAAACCAATAAAAAATGGCAAGAACAACAAACCAGATGGAATGAAGCAAGTGGTCTCACTTTCCCTCACCAAAGGCCTGGGAGAAGAGCCAGGTCTTCATAGCTCTTCTAAACAACAGCAGAGTGGGGGCCATCTGGACCTCAGGGGGGACTTCATTCCAGAGGGCAGGTACTGCTACAGAGAAAGCATGCTTGCGAGGTCCTGATAGATGACATTGTTTAATTGAAGGAAGCAAGGGTGCACCAACCCTGCAGGATTGAATTGGCTGGTGAGACACTATGGTAGACAAGCAGTCCCTCAAGTAACCAGGCCCTATGTCATGTAGGGGCTTTATAGGTAATGGCCAGCACCTTAGATCGTACCTGGAAACAAACTGGCAACCAGCACAGCTCACGAAGCAGAGGTCTTACATGGGCATAATGAGGCATGCCCATTACTGCTTGCACTGTTGCATTCTGGACCAGTTGAAGCTTCTGGGTGGTCTTCAAGGGCAGCACCATGTAGAGAGCATTGTAGGAGTCAAACTGTGAGGTCATTAGAGCATGAGTGACTGTCTGAAGGGCCCCCTGATCTAGGAAAGGGCACAATTGGCACACCACATGGAGTTGTGCAAAGGCCCTCCTAGCCACAGCTGACACCTGTTTTTTAAGCAGGAGCTGCAAATCCAGGAAGACCCCCAGATTGTGTACCCACCTTGAAGGGGGAAGTGCTACCCTATCCAAGGTCAGATATGGAATATCCCACAAATCTGGGCAGTGTAAACACCCACAGCCACTCAGTCTTGGTAGGATTGAGTCAGAGATGTCTTCTTTAAGATGGTGTTGCAAAATCGCAGAAGTCTGGATTTACTGATGGTGGTCCAAGAAACAGTATGTTTCGTATTAGAAGAGCAGTTGTTTTTTATGTAGAGAAAACTGGAAGCATAAAACAGAATGCACTAATTTTAAACAGTGCTATTAAATTTTTCCAGGAAGCAGCTACCACCATTTTTAATGGATTATGGGATTGGGACTGTCTCACATCCCTGTTTCCTAATTTAGGTGCCTGGGGAAAAAGAATTCTACAGGAGGTTGTAGCAATAATCTTTGAATTATTCTGTATCTTCTTGGGTGTTCCATGTGGGAGATACATACAGAAAACCTGCTGCAAGGAAATATACCCAAACTATACAGTAGTATTCCAAGAGAGGAGTTTTGGGTATTATGTAATCAAATGGGGGGACAAGTGATAGAGTCATAACTATTCCAATAAAATATATAAATTCCACAATAGTGGAACTTACAAAGATCCTAACTCACTTCATAGCTCCAAAGGGGAGAATTTGAAGAGGAAACATGTTAGGTAAATCAAGTAGATTATCCCCTCTCTAAACCTGCTTTCCCAGACAAAATAAATAGTTCAGCCATAGAAACATTTAGAGACAAGCATGTTGATCAGGAATGGAAATAGCACTGGGCCACTAGAAGATACCACCTAGAAAAAGTATCACACTGATAGTAACTTTTATTCAAAGAACATGGCTTTTGTCTAATTCAGTGTTTCTCAACCTTGGGAAATTTATGATGTGTGGACTTCAACTTGCAGAATTCTCCAGCCAGCCATGCTGGGTGGGGAATTCTGGGAGTTGAAGTCCACACATCTCGAAGTTCCCAAGGTTGAGAAACACTGGTCTAATTCAATGTGTTTGCAGTACAAACCTCATTAACCCACTAACCTTACCTCAGCATTTTGCATACGCACCTATACCCAATGAATTATTCTGCTGCACTGATTATATGGATATTCTAATTTGCATAACTCGAGAGGTTTTGTCTCTGCCCCTTTAAGGATTTGTTTGGCTGCCTCCAATGCTGCAATAAAGAATCCATGCTTTGTGTGCTGGTCTCCGATTTAAATGAACCTTGGGGAAGTTTTGAAATTTCTCCTACAATATATACCAAAAAAAAAAAAAAACTCGTACAATACCAAAAAAAAAAAAAGAAAAAGAAACCCTTAGAAACAAAATGTGAGTTCCTAAATAAAAGACTAACACATTTATCATGGCATAAGTATTTATGGGCTGGTCTGTTCCATAAAAGCTTGTGCCACAATAAACATTAGTCTTTAACTTACCAGAAGAATCTTGTTTAGTCTTGTTGATGTTTTTACTGCAATAGACTAACATGGACTCTGTCTGGAAAATATGAGTTTAAAAATATTGTATCTGTGTGAAAACTTCTCATCTACACTTACATTCAGAAATAATTTGACACTCTTTCTATAATTTGTTCCATGCCTTTGAGTCAGTTTTTGACTCCTGGTGACTGCCTGGATTAGTCCCTGCTGTTTTCTTGGCAACATTTTTGGAAGTGGTTTGCTATGACCTTCTTCCTAGTGCTGAGACAGATCGACTGGCCCAAGACCACCCAGATGGCTTTGTGCCTAAGGCGGGACTACAACTCAGTCTTCTGATTCCTAGCCTGGTGCCTTAGCCACTACACCAAACTAGCTCTCAAAGTTCTTTTATGCACCAGCTGGCAGCAAGTCCAGGTTTACTTTTTATATGTGTGCGTGTGTGCATGTACGTGTGTGCACCTTTTGACTCCTGGTGACTGCCTGGACACATCCCTGCAGTTTTCTTGGCAAAACTTCAGAAGTGGTTTGCCATTGCCTCCTTCCTAGGGCTGAGAGTGTATTTCTGGCCCATGGTTACCCAGCTGGTATTGTGCCTAAGGCAGGACTAGAATGCAGAGTCTCTTGGTTTCTAGCCCGGTGCCTTAACCACTATACCAGCTGGCTCTCCCCTATAATAATTTATTGTAAATCATACGGGATTTAGATTTGGGGTAAATACCACTGCACATAGTGGCTTCTTCTCTTGAACTTTTCCTGCTGATCCCTATTTTTCTCTTAAATAACTGGGAAGTGCTTCAAATCCTTCAGCTATTGCTGACTTTATTCCCAGAATTACTTTGGGCTTTATGTGAATTTCAAACCTTGTTAGGAAATAAAGATGTTGGGCCAGTACAAGTCAGCATTCCACCTACAACTCTGAAAAGAACAAAGTGACTGATTCCAGTGCTCTGCCTGCAAGGGAATACTAGCAGGAAAAGGGTTGCAAATACACCAGAAAATAACTGAAGCCAGTCCAATGTTACAAGGGAAAAAAAATAAGGAATCCAAGTCGGACAAGCACAACATAATATGGTGAAACGCAGCAGCTGAAAAAACTGGGGATACAGAGGATTGAACTTGAGAGCAATGGGAGAGGTTAAGAAGGTTACAAGGGGACATGGGGGGGTGAGATAAAAGTGTGTTCTGTGAGCATTTGAATAAGGGAAAAGTGTTTGTGTATACACATGGTTACACGTGCTCTTGGAGAGAAGGGAAAAAGCTGAAAGAAAAAGTTGTGGGTTTGTATTTTGAGGCTTAAACCTCTATCTTATATGCAGGTTCTTAGACAGTTCGTTTGCCTTTTAGTCTTAGTTTGCCTTTCTGAAAAACAGGCATTTCGTAATTGGCCGCACCCCACGGCAGCCACTTTGTGATGGTTTACATGAAATATCTAAACTCCAAATGTACGTGCTATTCCTAGACTGTGATCATTTAAATGAATGTAGCAAAATCATCCATATTATATTTCAATATTCCATTCATAGTTGAACAATAATGTTCTTAACACTTCTGTTGAGTCTCACAGTATGCTAAATTACCTTTATAATTTCAATATCAAATTATTATCCATTGTGCTTTAAATAGCATTGCTTCCATACTTCTACAGATTCTTTTAAAAAATATTCTAAAACAGAAGATATTTGTGCTATAATAGAAAAGTAGCAACAAACACAAGACACTTAAAGCAGCATAAAAAACATCTGTCATTCATGTCCATGAAAATATGCTGGTTTTAGAATATCATTTAACTTTTCAATACATTTGTCAAGCTTTCCTCAGGTGTCAATGCAAAAGCGCCCTCCAGGAATAGATTTCAAAGCACACAGACATTTAGATAACTAGGTATATTGTGAAAAGTTATAGCGCCATTATAAAAGAACTCCAGTGATTGTTTTGTATCAAATATGAGCCCTATTTATAGTGAAATCAAGATTTAATTCTTGTGCCTCTTTTCCCCTACCAAGTGATGCACTTGGCTAGATACTCTTTTCGCTGGGAGGCATCTGTCTCCTATTTTAGTAAACCTGGTATCAGGTTGTTTAGTTCTGACTGTGTGAAACAAGCACCACATATCTCTCTGGGTTAATCAGAAGTAAAGTTTTACTGGAAGCGTTTGCAAAGGCTGGTGGACTTCGTTGCAAATAAGAAGCCACCCTTCTTACAGATTTCAGCACTTTTTATACAACCCTAGGCCGACGCTCAAACTTCATTTCCCCCATTGGCCAAGGTACTCTGAGGTCACAATCTTTCCGGCCACTCTAGGATTTCTTCCTGGTCCCTCCCACCTCATCTATAGTAATTGTTCAAGGTTTCAGCTAATTGCATTATACTGATAAAGGTTGCTCCAAATTAATTTGTATTTACATTGTCCCACACAAGGAGACAACTTCCTCTCCATCTGCCACTATTTGATAACCATAACACTTAACACTACTTCCTTATCTCTCACACACCTGCACTCTTAGCATGCTCAAGTTACTATTTCTTTGTCAATAATAAGAGATATTTTATCTATCTCTCACATGACCCAGGAGGACAAGTTTTTGTAACAGTGATCATAAACATACAGTAAATACTGCAGAATATATTGTCTTGGCTGGACAAGAACTATTATCAAATTAAGATGCTATGATCAATACACAATCAAACAGTTTGCCTGATACTTATACCATAAGCGTTTATAGAAATGCTGCTCTTACATCCTCATAATCAGAATTGCAGCTTTACCTGATTTCAACAACTTGGCCTTAAACATCATGGTATAATTTCTGAAATAGACTGGTACCTTTTGTGATACTTGGCTTGGCGGCATTTTGCCAACGGAATATTAAAAGTGATTAGCAATATTGATTCACTTAAGAGTGAAGACACACTGGGGTTTTTTTAGTACTTCTGAGATGCTGCTCTGTTACGGCAAGCTAGAAGTGATATTATAAGTTTGGTTCCATACGACACAGCATTCCCGACAAAAAAAATCTGTAAGACTTAATTGTCTACATTGGCAAGATTCTAAACATGTTCACTGAAAAATAAAATTATTTGGTTTTAGAAATCAGAAATTTCTTATTTTAAATCACTCTTATAATCCATTATTTCCCTCCCGGGGAAGCTGACAAATAAGAAATATCTGTCATCCTATATATTTCAGGTTTATGGATGAACTTTTTATAAACTTAATTCTTCAGAAATTAATTCATTCACTTTTTATTATTGTACTTTTTCTCTTTTTCCAATGTTCCACTTGATGACAAAATTGTTGTATAAATGTATATATAGGTATATATCTTTCAGGGAAACCTCAAATAAAAATAGGATTGTGCAGTCATGACAAAAGCATATATGTAAATGCACTATCCTTTTGGCTACAGTTTCATGCTTATCTTCCAGATCTCTGATCGATAAATGACAATATTTTATTTCATGTGTTTTATTAAAAAAATAATCTCTCACATAAAGGGTGGGGCTTGCTCCCTCGTTTACATTTTTTCCTGGCACCCTTTTTGAATGCAACCTTCATCACACTGTATAAAAGTGACTCTTGGCCTGAAGGAAGAATATTTATTAATGATACGCAAAACATTCAAAATTTACCAATATGCTCTTTAGCTTTGACCTGAACTCAGGACAAACAAGGTACCGGAGTTTTGTTTTATATTCA